>NC_056045.1:21280985-21483710 GCF_004379255.2 Salvia splendens
GTTTTTGTTAGCTTAAGTTTTAGTTTTACAAAAAAAAAAAAAAAATTTATTCTATATATTTTACTGGTTAGTTTTAGTTAAGAATGTTTCATTTCCTTAAGGTCGTTCTATTTTCTTTATTACTAACAAATTAAATTATATGTGGGTTAAACTACTCTGATTTGCTTTGGGCCAATAACTGCGTTGTTGTTTCTGTTGAACTTCCAAGAAAGAAGATGTATATATTTATCCAATGGATCCAAATCCAGTCCACAACGCCAACCTATTTTTTTGAGACAACATATTATCTTCTGTGCTCTGGCTTACTACTGTATCTGCTGCACAGTTGTTTTGCAGTACCACTATCTCAATCCATTCACAGTATTTATTACAAAAAATAATTTTATAAAAGAGTTTATTCGAATTTCTTAAAGATAAATTAGAGCATTGATTGACGAGCGAGGATAAACAATCAAATTTTGTACAATCAAAATAAAGTTATATCAATACTTTGATGTATTAATTATATATTACAATAATAAATATAGTTAGTAGATAAATAAAAAGACTTGATTAGCCTTCACCTTCATTTTCAATTTTTTATTTTTATATTTGAATTGTCTTTCTATTGCAATTCAAATTTGAATTAAAGTTTACATTAATTATATTTATGGTTTCACAAAAGTAAAAAAAATTATACACACATTAATATATGACAAGTACTTTCCATGTACTATAAATATCGTTCATATATTTTAATTAAATACATAAATAAATTAATTATTTTCTCAAAATAACCAATTTTTATATATAAAATTTGGTCACATAAATTTAGTGTTAATTATTATATAAATTTAATATCACCATAACATAACAGATATTGATACTATAAAGAAACACTAAAGTGTATGCTACTGTTGATTAGAGCATGCACAACGGTGGCCCCGCGTCCGTCCGCGTCGCTGGCAAGGACGAGGCTCGCCGCCGCTGCGCTCGCGCCGCTCAATGCATCGAGCAGCGCCGTGCCAGCGAGCAGGACACGTAGCGAACGACGATTGGCAACGGCATAGCCGTTGCCTTTGAATATATATTTTTTATTTATTAAAAATCAGGTTTTAATTAAAAAAACCGATTAAAAATAACAAAAAATTCACTTCCCAAAAAAAATATATCCGTTTATTACCGTTTTTACCATTTTTAAATTTTTTTTATTTCCCCCCCCCCCCCAAAATACACACTTTCATCTATAAAATCCTCACTTTCACACCCAAAAATTCACATCAAGCTACACAATTCTCATATCCATTCTCATCTTCATTCACTCATATCCATTCTCAATCTTTCTTCCACCCTACAACATGATATTGGGTCTTCAAAAACAATTGGGGTTAGTGCCGCCGGATCAGTAGTCTTCCACGGGTAATATTAGCCAATAATTATGTCATTTTTAATTTTTAGGAATTTAATTATGTAATTTTTATTTTTCGAAGTTTAATTATGTAATTTTTAATTTTTAGTATTTTAATTATGTAATTTTAATTTTTAAGATTTTATTATGTCCTTTTATTTTATTTGTAATTTGTAATATTTATTGTGGTTTTTTAATGAATTTTAATATTATGGAAATGTGTTTGTTTAATTGAATTGTGCTCGTCCTAGTAGAATATCACAGCTGTGGGTGTTGTGCTCTTGGCGGAGAGTAGGCAGGAATAGTGGCGTCGGGCCCACAACCGTGCTCGCTGGCAAGAGTACGGTTGTGGATGCTCTTAATATTATAAATTTGATTAATAATATAAATTTAATATGACCATAAACGTAAAAGATATTGATACTATAAAGAAACACTAAAGTGTATGCATACGTGTAAAATTTCTGTTATAGGATTATATCCATCCTCAAATGAGGAGGTCATGTACATTCAACGTAGATATAGTAAATTCAATACCTTTATTTTAATAAACGTTAAAATACTGTACAAATTATTTTGATTGAGTAAATATAGCAGTATTATGAATTTATGATTCATGTCAGACAGAAAAAGGAAAAACTGAATCACCGTTTCAAATCTCTCTCTCTCTCGTCCCATTTTATTAAGAGAAGAGCAGTGATTCGTGAAAATTTCTCTCTCTCTCTCTCTCTTTCATTCTTCTTCTCTCTATCTTTCTCTCTCTCCTCCGCTACCAGCCATGGCAGCAGCTCTGGAGTGCTGGTCGAGCCGGACGAGCACGGATGAGGACATAGTGGAGCAAGTTCTGATGCGAACTAACGATAGATCAGAATGCCTGCCGGAGAATAACTCTTCCTCCGCCTCATCGTCCTCCTCCTCTTCCTCCGCCGCCGCCGCCGTACGCGACTCCTCCGCCTTCCAGAAGCGGTTCCAGAGGCTGAGCCGCAACGTGTCGGAGGCGATTGCCTCCTTGAAGAACACTCTAAACCTAGATTCTGCTCGCGAGATGCCGGCCTCGTCGCCGGAGACCTGCCGGAGGCAAGTGTGGGGGAGTGTGGTGCGGAGCCTGACGCAGTTTGTACCCTGGCAGCCAGCTTCCTGAGAAATTGGTGTCGAATCTGAGGAAGCATTACGATTCTCTGCCGCTCAGGTGAAATTGATTCGCCTTTTTGTTTAATTTCGTCGTCGATTCCGTTTCCGTTTCACGATCGAAGTAGGTTTTGCAGATTAGGTTTGAAAATGAATTGCGATTTCGTTTGATTGATAGCTATGCGCAAGCTGGTTTTGAGATGAAGGATGTGTTTCTGCACATCAAGTTGATTGAGCAAGCGGCGGCGGAAGACAATCCGGCGATTATCATTCAGGAGGTTTCCGATGAAGATACGAGCGCTGATGGCGCTGCTTTCAAGCTCACGTTTGCATGTAACTCCGCAATTTCGTTGCCGGCGATGTCCGGAGCGCTCGACAGCTCGTCGATTTGCTGCAAAAAGCTGCAGATCTTTGAGAAAAGGGGTGCACTTTGGGGATTGTTGTGCTGATTGTTCAAACAGGGCAGGAGAAAATGTTCAAAACTCGGATCGAGAATGCACTTAGATTAGCCTCGAAGAAGCCTAAAACAACCCGATTAAGCTCCCTTTCGGCCTCTGTGGATGCCAAGAGGAGAGCACTAGGGGGAAAGAATTTGGGGAGATCGAAGAGGATTGTGGTGGTGATGGGAGTAACCAGAGTGGAGGAGAGAATTCGGACTCGAAACTTCAGTTAGAGTTGCCACTACCTGATGATTCGATTGTTGTTTCTGTGGATGAATGGCAGACTGTGGTTTCTGGCCGTGATGAGATCGGGAGGTGGTTCTTAACTACGATGCAGTTGAGATTGGCGATCAGGCTGGGCCGGGCACGTTCAAGGGGGTGTATAAGGGCAAGAAAGTTAGGATCGAGAAGCTCAAGGGGTGTGACAAGGGAAATGCCTATGAGTTTGAGTGTAGGAAGGATTTGTTGGAGTTGATGACTTGTGGCACAAGAACATCCTGCAGTTTCATGGAGTTTGTGTAGACGATAATCACGGTTTGTGCATCGTGACTAAGTTGATGGAAGGAGGAACTGCCCATGACTTGATTATGAAGAGCAAGAAGATTCAGATCAAAGAGATTATACGCAGTGTCAGTGATGTTGCTGAGGGAATTAAGTTCATGAATGATCATGGAATCGCGTATAGAGACTTGAATACACAGAGGATCTTGTTAGATAAACGCGGGAATGCTTGCTTGGGTGATATGGGAATAGTCTCTGCCTGCAAGAGTGTTGGTGAGGCAATGGAGTATGAAACTGATGGTTATAGGTGGCTTGCTCCGGAGGTCCGTTTTCACTATTCAAATTCGTAGTTTGTTAGTTGTTATGCATGTTCTTATATACTACTACTGAATTGCATAAGATTGAATTGATCTACTAATTGTTATAAGCATAGGCACCACCCTATATCAAAAGTTGAAGCTGATACTATTATATAGCCTTTACAAGCTATTTTTATAGAGTGGAGTTTGGTTAGGGCTATCATTTCTTGTGCTAACATGATGATTAATGGCATAGAATAAGCTTTATGAATTCTCCTGTGTGTAGCAGATGTATCTAGTTTGAGTCTGGCATGTACAGCTTTATGTTGTTTTTCCAAATGAATAGTTTACAACTCAGATGATTGAGTTGTGTGGGTACTAATTATTTATTTATACTACTATAGTTCCAAGCATGAATCTATGAAATTCTTGAACCATCTTGTTTAAAAATATGGTGGTAATCACATTTTTATATCTAAGCACACTTTTTCCTACCTGCAAACAGATAATTGCTGGCGATCCAGAAAACGTGACAGAAACATGGATGAGTAATGCATATAGTTTGGATGGTGATATGGGAGATGGTGACTGGTGAGATAGCATACTCTGCTTATTCACCGGTGCAGGCTGCAGTCGGGATAGCCGCGTGCGGGCTTAGGCCCGACATCCCTGACTCCTGTCCGCAGCTCCTCCGGTCACTGATGCTCAAATGCTGGAACAACTGCCCCTCAAAACGTCCACAGTTCTCAGACATCATATCAACCCTATCGCGCTTCAACAACAACACCGCGAATACATCCAAGTAGAGTAAGTCTCTCGGGTGAATCCCACACGCTCTTGTACTAAACAAAGCTCAAAAAAAGAAATCGCCCAAACATAAATGAAAATACTTTGACAAAATCACAATACAGACATGATTGTAGGCATTGTGAGCTACTTATGGACCAGATGTTTGATTTTGAAAGGAGTTATATGTTTAGGTTTTGATTTATTATGTCTTGATCATGGGTAGTTGAAGGGGATAAAATTTGCTTGTTTTGTCTGCCAATATACTTGAACCTAACCCACCCCCCTCCCTCCCTTTAGGCTTTATTATGTCACAATTTGGTTTAGCTTTGATGTTTTTCCCCACTCTATTTACGTGATTATTGCGTCGAGGGTAAACTAATGATGTCATTATTATACACTGACATGTACTCATGAGGTATGGGGAAAGATTGTTTGCAACTAATTTCACATTTACTTAGTGTGTGAATGTGAACAGACAAACCGCAATTCTCAAAGATGGATTGAAAACAATGAATTTTGTTAATTTTGTTGAAGATTCGTTTAAGCATTTAGACAATGAAAAAGATATTATTCTGACAAGAAGCAGCATAAGCTGACCTTTTTGTATGTGCCTAACTATAGTCTATATGAACTGTATTTAAATTGTAAAGCTAAAAGGGTTAAGTATGAGAATTAATCCGATTAATTCTCATGCAGAAGATGCACATGTCTTCACAAAGTGTTTACTGTGTTTTGTACACTTCTCTAGTGCTTGAATTAAAATGGAACGAAGAAAATTCTGATCTACACAAAGTGTGAAAAGTAATACTACTACGAAAATCGAATGTTTAATGATTTAATCTACCTCTGCTTTATTTATCACTTCATAAAAAATGGAATGGCAAAAAGGTTGGTGACAGTTTGGGTCAAGATTTTCATAAAATATGGGCCCTTAGTAGTAGATTAATCACACTCAACCTAGAATATGTACCAAGTAGATGACGAATCACAAACTCCAGTTTTGGGTCTATCACAAAGATTACCATTAAATTAATTACTATTAATATTATATGCTTTTAAGTGTAGAATGATACCACCAATGAATGATATGTGGCGAACAATAATCGATAACGCAAAATATAGAATGGAAATATATGAATAGTAAAAAAGGTTTCAAGAAATAAATGACACTACTATCATTTATGTTTTTATACTCTAGTATGAGAATACAATGAAATGTACTGTACTTCTTAATCCCCACTTACTTTAGATTGATTTGTATTTAATCATGAAGCATAATTATTGTATGGCCCATGATCTAGCATGTGGCTCATAAAAAGAGACTGTCCTAAGTTCATCATTATTAACTATAAGAAACAAAAATAGTGTCATTAAGCATAATCATAGGTTTATTATAAACTATTCATGTCTTATTTGACAATTCTACCCTAAAAACACAGATTTTATAGATTACGCAAATGAATTTGATCGCCGGGTTTAAACAATCATTATGCAATAATAATATGATTGGCCTTAGATAATGCATCATACTACTCCATTTTTTTCACGTTAATAGACTTACATTTTTTAGGATAGATCCTATATAATAAAGTCATTTTTATTTTTAAACAAAATAGAATAGTATATTTTTTTGTTAATTTACTCTCACTTATTTAATTCTCTATTCAACTCCCTTATTTTATTTTCTCTCTTATTTTAGTCTATTTACTTAACATACATTAATTATACATCTACTCCCTCCTTGAGGCGTTTCTTAAAATTTGTGTTTAATATATTATTATATATATGCAGTATAAGTTTTAAGTTTAAGATTAAATTTATATCTATTTTTAGATATATTTTTTGTTTTCTTTAGTAGTATCCGTCCATGAAAAATAGTCTTATTTTGCTTTTTTAGGTGTCAATAAAATAGTTATATTTAAAAAATGGAAACTTTATTTCATACTTCACACATTTTTTTCTCTTCTCTATCTTGTTTTTTCTCTCTCTCTTACTTTATCTATTTTTCTTTTCTCTCTCTGACTTTACTAAATTTCATTAAACCTATGCATTCTACAAATGAGACTATTTTTCGTAGACAGGGGGAGTAATATTGTTGTGTGATAGTCACAATAATATTACTATATGTCACGAATATAAATAAAATTTATATATTCAAATAAATTTAAGATCAATCAAAATTCTCAATTGAATACCCAATTGCTTTAAATTCAAATTAATTTAGATTTCAATTATTCAATTGAACATAATTTCAAAATGAATCCAAGATCCACCAATTTTTAGGATCGTTTGAAATTCTCAATTAAGTACTAAGATAATTGAAACATTCAATTGTTCAACTAAATATGGATCTTACATTAATTGTTGTGTGATAGTCACAATATATTAATAATTATAAATATAATTCAAATTTACATATTAAAAAAAAAACTTTAGATCAATTAAAATTCTCAATTAAACCCCCAATTGTTATAATTCAAGTCAATTGAGATTTCAATTATCCAATTGAACATAATTTTCAAATGAATCCAAGAACCACCAATTTTTAGGATTGTTTGAAATTCTGAATTCAGTACTATGATCAATTGAAACATTCAATTGTTCAACTACACATGGATCTTAAATTAATTAAAATGTTAAATTAATACACATGCCTGATTTAAAACAAAGTTGTTGGACATTAAATAATTTTAGGGAAAAAAAATCAATCATTGAGGGAATAAATTTTTTTTTTAAGAAAGCTCTAGAAAATCTAAAAGTTTAAAGGAAATTCAATAAAACCTAAAAGCTTGTGTATATATAGACAAAATACCTACTTCTATTCAAACGATAGTGTTTGAGAGTGTCACTTGGATAGATGTTTTTTTTTTCGAGATTCGACTTATTTTAATGACACTTTAGAGAAAGGATCAGTGATGAATTATTTCATAGATCCGATTTATGTTATTAAGAGAAAAGATAGTGATGAATTATATCAGAGGTCCGATTTATTTTATTCAAAGGAAATTATTTTAGAGGTCCGATTTATTTTAGTGACATTTTAGTAAAAGGATATGAATTATTTAGTACTGAAGGTTCATATGTATTTATTTTTTCCGCCTACATTATTAAAATGTCTTAAGACTTCCCTGATTTCTCACGGGCTCGTGAGTTGGTCAATAATATCTCACCGCATATTCCCTGATTTCTCACGGGCACTATGCATCGTGGGTTAGTCAACTTCCCTGATTTCTCACGGGTACTATGCATCATGGGTTAGTCAATAATATCTCACTGACATTATGCATCTTCCCTGATTTCTCACGGGCACTATGCATCGTGGGTTAGTCAGCTTCCCTGATTTCTCACGGGCACTATGCATCGTGGGTTAGTCAATAATATCTCACGGGCATTATGCATCGTGGGTTAGTCAATAAAAGGCATGGGTCCGCCTACATTATTAAAATAACTTAATTAAGATATTATATAGAACAAAGAAAAAAAGGTAAAGTATAGATACCCTCTAAAAAAAATCATCAGGCGACAATGACACATGCCGTCGGGCATAGTTTTTCAAGTTGTGGATACGTGAATGGGTGGAAGTCTAGATCCTATTATAAATTCAACCAGTCGAAGAGAAATGGGAGTCCGGGATATTAAGTTATTATAAAAGCTTATGTGTTAATTTGGGAAATGATTTCAATTCTATAAAAGAGTGTTAATTTCGGAAATGATTTCAATTCCGTTTGTAGTTTAAGAGCAACAATCTCCAAAAAAACAAACACAGGGGTTGATCGGCGGCGGTTGATTGGATAAAGCTATGCACGGGGAGAAGATCTCGTCAGGCAGCGGGTGGGAATGGTGGGTTTGTACTTGACGTTAAAGAGAAATAGAAATAATAAAAACAAAGATACAAATCAAATATAGAAAAGACATGCATATCCTATAAAATCTAAACAGAATTAAAAGCTCGTACAGTCAATATCTGAAGCTATCCCCTCCTGGATACTGTTGATCATGGATCAGACCTTGTATACTAGAACAACACCATGATTCCATTTATGCATGTGAATATAATGTGGGATACTGAACTCTTGGAGTTAACAATTGTTGCTCCAATACGTTTAATTAGAATCTGAGTGAAATTCTCCTACTAGGAAACATACTCTTCCATTAAATTCTCTACATAAAAACTCTTTTCAACACCATCCTTTATCTCTAACTCTCGATGTGTTTGTCATCACGCACCATATTTTTTCGGACATTGCCTCAACAAGCACTTGGGGCGACTCCTTGTCCTTCTCGGCGATCTCTTCAACGTCATTTAGAACATCAAGAGTAGCACCATCATTTGGGAACATCGGTTACGTTGTTGGAAACATCAACACCCAATACTATTGTGGGAGTATTATCGGCGGCCGCAACTCGGCGATCATTGAAGATAATGTCCGTTGCGGGTTTTCCGTCGAACAGACTAGGTTTTTGGTGCATTGCATGAAAGTAAAAAACCTGAAAAATAATGAGTTTTGATATTTCTTCATTAATTAATTGATTATGAAATACTCTACCCATATTTACAATGTGTTGGATACAAAAGATATCAAAGATATCCTAACTAAATCAAATACTACCGATATACTCCCTCCGTTCCCAAAGAATATGCAGTTTGTAAAGTAAGAGAGAGGTAGAGGGACAAAGTAATTAAAGTATTGTTAGTGTCCCACCTCATTAGAGTAAAAAGAGTTTTTAAAATTGGAAAATGCATATTTTTGTGGGACAGACTAAAAAGAAAGAGTGCATATTCTTATATGACAGAGAGAATATTAATTAATATTAACTAAATCATGCTTACAGTATATGAATATATTCGTATCACACCCAAAGCATAAGCCATCAAAGAGAGTTCCCAAGATCAAGACATGAATCAAAAAAGCAATGTCAAGCACAAGATCAGTTGTGCTTACCTTTCGATCGTTTTCTTGAAATTTTCTTTGGCTTTTCAGCTGCCATTGGGAGCTCTTGTCCCTTTGTTGATGGAGAAGACGATTAATTCGACATAAGCGTACAAAAGATGAAGACCTCATGTGCGCGTTATCAACTACTTCCTCCGTCTGCATATAGGAATCTCATTTCTTTCTGGCACAGTTTTTAAGAAATGTTAAGAAAGTGGATAGAAAAAGTTAATGGAATATAACTCACTTATATATATTAGTTTTAAATGATATCGGCGTGGAATGAGTTAATGGAATGTAGAGTTTCTTCACCATTTATAGTAATTATGAACTGAGACTCTTATTCGCGGAAGTACCAAAATGGAAAAACGAGACTCCTATTTACAGACGGAGGGAGTATTCGATCTTAGTCGCATTGATTATGTAGCATTTGAATTGTAATTTAAAATAAAATAATTAAAAAGGAAATTAAACATCATATATTAAATATAAAATTAATATTTTTTACAATAAATTAAAATATACTCCCTCTGTCTTTGAATAAAAGTCCCGGTTTTTTCACTTTAGTCTGTCCGCGAATAGGAGCCCCGGTTCACTTTTACATAAATGATAATAGGGTCTCACCTTCCACTAACTCATTTCACTCACATTTCATTTAAAACTAATACACAAGTGGGATCTCTATTCCACTAACTTTTTTTTCACACACTTTTCTTAACATTTCTTAAAACTTATGCCACCTAGGAATGAGACTCCTAATAGCGGACGGAGGGAGTAATAATAACAAATTTAATACAAAAGTATACAAAATTAATTCAATTGCCTCAGAAAAATATCCAAATAATATTCAATATTTATGGAATAATAGAGGCTTAGAGTCAACTATAACTAAATCTCCATATCGCACATATGTAATTGATGTTACCAGAACTATTTATTTTACCGCGACACCAAATACTCTTTTTTCAAGGATCTTGTGTAAGTATTAACTTATTTGCATATACTTAAGTTTAATAGGAGGAGTAAATAATTTCCACAAGAGGGAAACCTGCCAGTCAAGCAATAAGAATAAGGCATGGCATCTATGAGACTACAAAGCAAATGCAGAAAATCAAATTTAGCACCCAAAAAGAACCGTGACAAAGAACAAGTCAAGTGCTCAAATTCACCCCACTTTATGATAAGAGAGAGTCTAAATCGTCTTGATATGCTGTCTTTCATATAACTTAATATCAGAAGGGAAGGGAAGGGAGTTCAAAGGATAAAGGTCCTAGTTTCTGAGCGATCAGCGGAAGTAGATGGATATTTGGGGAATATCAACATCATTGTCGTCTTCATCCTCGCATGCCACAACGACATCCACGTGGTTGCGGTACGGTGGCAGCTCTACCTTGGCTACATCCCGTACAAGGTCTGAGATCTTCTTGTCCATCCGGTCCTTGTGTCGAGGGAACATGCTGTTGTAGAGCAGGCAACTTCCGAAAGAAATGCTGTAGGCATTCAGTCCTTTGTCGGAAAGCCATTTGAGCAGTTCCCTCAAAGTTGGATTGTTCTTTATGATCCATCTGTCCCACACGGTCCAGCTCATGTTCTGATGTTTAACAACCTTGGGAGGCACTGGTTCTGCTATGGAGAATAGCGGGAGAGCAAGGTTCGCAAATGTGTTGCGATAATCTTCTACCTTGTGGGACCCATCGATTACTTTATACAGCTCGAGGCACACCAAGCCGGTGGCCATTGCTGTGGAAGTTGCAATGGCTGGAATGATCCTCCCAGCAATGAATTTGGCTTTCAGCTTGTCCACTTCAGGAATGCTATAATTTCTTGCCCTCATGTTTGCAAGTGCTGCGATCAGGTCCATGTGATAGTTGGTGTCGTCGTCCTACACAAACACGCACCAACATTAGAGAGAAAGTAGCTGAATAGATAAAAAACCATTCTTAGCAGCATTGTTAAATTTGTACGAGACAAGATGCAAACCTTCTCAAATTGGATCGGTTTCATCCTGAAGTTTGGTGGTAATGCCTGGCAACATTTCTCAAGCTTCACAATTAAATCGTTAATAACAGCAGCATCATCCACGGAAGCAGTAGCAAGACTAGTAGCTTTCTCATCAGTTACAATTTTTGCATCACTTCTTGGCTGGAAATCAGGGACAATGACTTGATCAACAGCCTCTGACAGTTTCTTGGGGTTCTTCACCCAGTCAGCTATAGGGATGCCGAATGTCTCTGCTCGCAGGATGGATCCAGCCATAATAAAGTGAAGATGGCTGGGATCAGAGGTAGAAAACTGCAGGGGACGAGGAAACCTCTTTGGGGCTGACCAGAAAGGTGCACCAGTGCTTGTTGCAGCATCCTCGGGGAATGTGAAAGCTAACTGCTTCACCCTGTTTGCAAAATAGTCTTCAAACCTGCCAATGGACAGAAAATTCATATAAGCATATTCACAGGGAAGTTAGCAACATAAATCCAACCCAAAAAGAGAATATATAAGGAATTTGAAAGAGATTTACTTTAGACGAGCCCACAAAATACAATCTTGGAAAGATTCACATCGCTCCCTGTCAAGACACTCAATTACACGTTCCAAGTTGTCCCTTGCTTGAGCATCGCCAGCATTTCTCATTGCAGAGGCATACTCAGCAGGATTAGATAGATATGCATTCACTTCAGCCGGTGTCTTTTCTAGCAATCCCTCAAATTCTGACCGGGCCCATGTCAAACAGTGATCAATGTTATGCGGGAAGGAGTGCACAGTGCACATTGGTGCTTGTTTCTCTGGGGGGTCACGGGAAGCACCATAGTTTTCCGTCAGGTGGGGAATGACCATTTGAGTATTACATTTGGCACCCAAAGTTCCAGACTCCAGAAGTGGTTTCTGGAAATATAAGCACCTCTGGTCAACATAAAGTCTGGCATTTACATTGTCCAGGGCATTGATCACAACACTGAGATTCTCCCAGAAAGCATCATGGAAAACATTCTCAGTCTCCGAGCCAACACGATTTTGTAAAGCTTCTATATGAAACTGGAGATTAATTGCCAAAGCAGCAGAAGCAGCAACAGTGGATTTTGGCTGCCC
The DNA here is from genome assembly GCF_004379255.2 of Salvia splendens. Classification (NCBI taxonomy): domain Eukaryota; kingdom Viridiplantae; phylum Streptophyta; class Magnoliopsida; order Lamiales; family Lamiaceae; genus Salvia; species Salvia splendens. The sequence continues at coordinate 21,293,545 of NC_056045.1, forward strand.
AATGTTCCAATCCCGGAAGAGGAATTGCCTACTTAGGTTACTCTTCTCTATCACATCATCATCAGTAATTGTCAATTTTCCAGATGATCCACATGAAACTCCCATGAGAGCCAAATTTTTAAGAAATTCACAGCCTAAAGCACCAGATCCAACAACAAAAGTTTTTGCATCTTCTAGTTTCTTTTGAAGCTTAGACCCAAACACTGAAATCTGGGCATCATAGCGGCTATTCAAGGGTCGGAAGTCGCTGGGATCAATAGGCTCAGTAGGAAGCGATTCTACGGAGTCAAAGTAAAAGAACTGCAATAACATCAAAACAAAAAAGTTTAGCTGCATTATATAATTTTTTATACCAGCTATTCTGGGAATAAAGCTACAGCAGAAATGGTGACGGTGATTGTGCGACTTAAATTTTGATAAAAGTTTTAACAATTACATAATGGATAAAAAAGTAGACCTAAAGTTCACAAAAAGAGAATAAATATAAAGTAAAACAATAACACCAAACTATACCATATACATACAAGAAGTGAATGGTGCAGTTTTAGTCTATAAAGTGTCCAAGTCATGACTTCTATCCAAAATACACAAGAACAAGATTTTACAAGACCTCGGGCGGTCAGGCCATAGGGAGCAAATTTTTATTAAGAAACTGCCAATAAGTATTCTAATTGTTTTAATAACTTCAATCGGGACTCATTCTATGTAGTAGGCCACAAGTTTCATTACTAATCTAGTCAAAGAGGGGAAACATAGGAAAGGGAATGAAAACAAGTCGAGAAAGGCTTTCAGCAGGAGAGAAATTAATAACCTGAAAAAGAGGATGAAACTTCCCAGAGCATGCCTTCATAACCTCCTGCCCGACAATGCCACCAAACATGGCAGCCATAGGATTCAGGACAGCTCTAGCACCAAAAGCAAAGTGTCTAAGAAGCTTAGGATTAATATCATCCAATTTGCCATCACCTTGGCTTTCGTTCATGTTACTGGTTATAGAAATCAACTTCTGTGCATCCTCTTCACAACCAGCAACTGGGTAGCGCCCCGTTTCAGACACAAACTTATCTAATGCTTGGAATGCCAAATGCAGAAGAGGGGGTCTGTCAAACTTGGAGAAATCAGAAAGAAGGAAATCACCAGTATCTTTTAATGCCTCCTTCAGCGGCTTGAAGTTCAGCACCTTGGGCTGTTTCACCTGAGTTACAATACCACCTCTCTCATATGCACCATAACTAGTTGTATCTTCTTCAAGGGTGAAGGAGTAAGGACGTGCATTTTTTACTTTTCTTGGCTTTCCATCATTTAGTTCAGTCATTCCTCGGACTTCTGAGAATACAACCAGATCCCCATCCTGAAACTCAAGCCTTTCATCATCCACACATGCCACAAGAGCAGGGTTGTCGTTACTGATAGATGCAATAATTCCGGTATGAGGCTCTTCACCGTCAACATCGACTACAGTGAATGCAGGTCCAAAATCACAGAAAGCACTACCAAAAAGACCTCTTACTTCTGTCTTTATAAAAGCAATAGGTGGCTGATGATTATGACAGTAGTCACTGAACTCGATTGCAGTATCTAAATTGATGTCAGTAAAAACCACAGCCTGCAGAGGTAACATTTATCTTTATAAGAAATAACTGAAACATAAAAATAATGTATGCATGGCAGTGATGGATTGCAGGAACGCTCATAAGTAAACTTAAGCTTTTTTCCGAAGATCATTTGATGCCTAAAATAAAGCAAATGCTGAACACACAGTAGCTGGCCTATCAGGACATGGGTAAAACATTTTGCCTCCAATTTTGAAAAGCAAAAGCTAATAATTAGTAGAATTAACTGCACAACATATATGGGATAGGATGAAAGAGAACATTCCTTCAGTTCTTCCGAATGTTGGGATTATTGATATAGACAATTAGACAGACTAGACCCATATTATGTTATGATAGTAATAGCAAGTAAACTTAAGCTTATCTTTATGATACCATATATTCATAAAACAATGTATTCTCTATCATTGTAGGTTTTTAGCTATTAGGTCAGAATGTTACATTGTGATAATGAAAGTTTCCATAAAAACATTTAGTTTCCCAATCAATGGATTGTTTAAGTAAAAGTGACAGCCATATTATAAAGGAGTAGAAGAAGTGTAACTGTACTGAAACAATATGCACGGCAAAAGACAAAGTGAATCCACGCTTCTATTTCACAAGTAAATAAATTTAAATAAAGAGTACACATGTCAAGGAAAACAAAGTACAGAAGATGTTTGTAGATATGCACTTAAGTATCATGCATATGAACAAATATTCAGTCACATGAATCTATTTTGGATTTTAAATGAATGGAAATTAGCATCATCAGCAGACAAAAAATTCTGATACAATGAGGCTACGAGGTATTTGAACTTATCCCACTGAAGCCTTCAGCCAGATGAAGTAACATATGCAACAACTCACATCAATAAGTACTTTATCTTATGCATGCTCAACGTTAGCAGAAAGACACAGTTTTAGGGTTCGGAGAAGGTATAATACATAGCAAAATGAAAACCAAAAGCAACAAAGGGAGAGAGGCAGAGGGGGACTACGTATGCACGGAATCAATGTCGAAAAAGTGTGTGCAATACAAAAAGAAACAAATTATACTAAAAGAATTACCTGAAATTCTGAAAGTTGTTCTTTAGTCAATTTTGTAGTCAAAGTGAGGACAGTCACAGCATTATTTAGTTCCTGTAGCTTCTGAACTGAAGCAAGTGCCCTGTTTTTACCTAAATCTTTTTCTGTGAAAACAAAGTTACTAGACATATCCCATAACTCCACTGATCCTTCATCATGCAATGTCACAGACTTCACACCAGCAAGGATAAGGTTCTTGGCTGAAAGTGTTAAAAAGCATTGAGTATTTGAGTTATGATAAGCCTCTCCTACTTTATTCATCAAATAAGCATTCAGACACAAATTGTAATATGCGTATCATTTGGAAAGACACTTTCACAAGCAAACACAAATATAAATCAGATGATCAGATCCTATGAATAAACGCATGAATTCTACTAAAAATTATCTCTTGACACATTCTCCTAGGTCATCAGGAACATGAGGACAGCCACACAGCAAGCATATCTAGCAATAGCTAAATTAAAAGCTATAAAGGGAAACCTAAGGAAAAAATCCCAAAGACAGTGACAGATTCAGAATAGCTTGAATAATGAATATCACTCACAACTAGTGCTGATTCCGAGATCGATTACATCGAGCATTCACAAATTCCATAAAGTTTGTGACAGCAAGTGAATATACAGAATCAAACAATAACATATAAACAGCATCCAAGTATATCTGAGAGAGTTAGTAAAAAATTATACCAATCTCAACTCCGAGGCCCTGCATTCCAGACACGAAAACATTTGAAGCAAACAGCCTCCGCATAGTCTCTCGCCCGTAGACAGCCAGCTGCCGGCTGTGGAGATCCTCATCAATATCACGTTGGGTTCCATTGTCAAACGCCATGTCAGTGACTGTCGGTTCGCTGCAGTTGCTTTTCCCCACACCGTCGCTGCTGTTGTTCTTCGCCTGATTGCTGGAGTTTTCTGTAGAAGAAACCACGCGCTGCCTCTTGACACTATCGGAATCACTAACGTTAACAGCCTCGCCTTCCCCTGCTCTCTTTCTAGGAAGCATATAGTGCAACAAGCTGCTGAAAACACGCCGAATCCCCATCGAAACGACCAAAATCAGCACAGAGTATATAATTATTTTCGGAAATTCAGGATCGATATGATTCTTCGAATATAACAACAGACGGGAAGAGATCGGAGATTGTAGGACTACCGCAATCGTAATGAAAATTAAAGATAATATAAGGAGGCATCTTCCTAGGTTTTGAGAAGCCATTGGAAATCGATCGAAGAATATAAACAGGAAATCGATTCGAAACACAATAGATTAAGTAAAGAAAGAATTTACCGGTTGCAGCTTCGGAGAGGAAGGAATGAACCAGAGACGGAATGTTCGAGAGATATAGGGAGAGATGGGAAATGAAGAGGAAACGAGTGACTCGAGATACAACAGAGGGTTTTCTTTTCTGTGAGGAGACTTTTAAAAGATTTAACTATTTTCTGCCATCATTGTAAATTAGTAATGCATCTCTGCATTACTAACTTTATTACATTGATTAAAGATTTAACTATAAAAATGGTCTTTGTATTAGGCCATTAGCAATGAGGCGCCGCGCGACACATCATCACTTTTATCCTCCTACCCCACCTACAATGGGGCGCCCTAAGAGCATCTCTAATGGTTCTGGACATGCAATAGTCATCCTATAGTCTTCCCACTGCCACATCATCTGCACTAAAATCCTCATGCCACATCATCTGGACATGCAATAGCCCTCCCATAGCCATCTCATAGCCTATCCACATTACTAATAACAATTATATAATTTAATTTACAATCGTAGCAACATACGGAATTTAATTTACGAGACAAATACAGGAAAATTGAATAATAATATTAAAATTTATAAAAAAGTACAATAATTTATAAAAAAATACATTAATTTAAAAAAAATACAAAAATTAAAAAGTACAAAAAAAAAACATAAAAAATCACTCCTCGCCGCAGTCCTCGCCTCCGTCGTCGCCCAACCCTTCGTCGTCGCCGCCGCCGCCTCCGTCGCCCCCAACGCCACCGCTACTCCCGCCGGTATCCCTCTGAAACCCCTCCAATTCTTCACGCATGCTCCGGAGCAATACGCGAAGATAAGTATTCTCCTCGGGGTCCACCGCCGTCCGGAAGTCGGCTAAGGTCTTCACCATTTGAGCGCGCGTTTGTTAACGCGCGAAGAATTTGAGCTCATCGATGGACCTGCCGAGGGGGGATGCCGACTGGACCTCCTGGGAACTCGGGTGCCCCCCCCCGCTTCCCGTTGTGCCCGCCTTTGGCCAACCGGGCGAGGTCAGCGACCGAACGAACGAGGGGTTGGGAGCTCCTGGGCCGTCTCGGGGAGGTCGTGGGAACCACCGCTGCTGCCGCTATACTCACCGATATAGTTCAGTTTCTGCTTCTTCGGCCAGCCAGCCTTGACACCTGCCCGGAATTTCTCCGACTCGTGGAGCACAAGGTAAGAGGTCCAGTAGGTGAAGTAGTAGTACTTCCCGGGATCCGGGTAGGCTCTCTCCGCAATCCTCCTGCAGTCCTCCTCTGTTTGGCCACTGGTCCGCATGCGGAGGGCATTGGCGTACAAACCCGAAAATCGAGAGACGGCAGACCTGATTCGGTCCTAGCATTTTCGGCACTCCTCCTCGGTGCGCGGTCTTCCTTCAGGGCAAAATGCCATGTAGGCTGCGGCTACCTTGGCCCACAAGTTGACGATCCTCTAGTTGTTCGAAACGAGAGGATCATCGCAGACACTCACCCACGCCTTGGCCAGCGCAACGTTCTCCGCGTCCGTCCACTTCCTCCGGACCCCGCTATCCTCAACCGGCTGCGACGACTCGCCGACCTTCTTGGCCTTGCCCTTCTTCTTAGGGGCGCTCCGACCCCGCCCTACTCCCCGGCTTGGAATGGGGGTTTCCGGAACCTCGTTAATATTAAAACCCAACTCCTCTAAGGAGAAGCTCTCAAACGACGTGTACTGTGCATCCCTTGGGGTCGATGTGTGCGAAGAACCGGTGGAAAAATCAAAAGCCGGTCGATAGACGTTTTTTCCCCCAGGCGTCCCCTGCAGCGGTGGCATCATCTGCTGCGCCGGTGGCTGCATCCCGGGTGCCCACCCCGACATCATCTGCATAGGGGGTTGCATCGGCGGTACCCCCTGCCAAGCCGGCAAACTTCCCCCGGCGACCATCGGTGGCATCATCTGCTGCCACGGGTACATGTTGTAGTACCCGGTCATCGGAGGCCAACCACCTCCCACGGGAGCCGGGGGAGTCTGAGACCCGGTCGTCACTAGAGTACCTTCGTAGTTGTTCTCCATTTCTCGTTGTTGATCTTGTACAGAAATTAAGATAGAGAGAGTACTCGTTAATACAAGTGGTGCGAATGAAAATGACGTCCAAAGCGGGTATATATAGTGTTTTGAAAAAAAAAATTTAAAAAATAAAATTCGGGGCCTACAATGGCGCCGTGAGAGTCGGCGTCAGAATCGGCGTCAGTCCAAGAATTGGCGTAGGCGCGCCGGTTTCGCTGACGCCGGCTGCAATGGTTTGGCGTCGGCACCGGCGTCCGCGAAAAATCGGCGTGCCTACACTGACACCGCCATTGGAGATGCTCTGGCGCACCCTATATGTTATTAATTTAAATGTTATATTATTGTTTTGTTAATTAATGTAAATGTTTTAAAAAATGTAATGCAAACTAAATTAAAATACACAACGATTAACTAAAAACCAACGAAGATTGCATTCATTAAACAAAAGTTACACGTTTTGAGTTGGCTAAAATCTACTCAATTCCCAACTTCCGGCGCAGCTCATCGATCAACCCCCGGAGATATTCGGCTTCGGCGGGGTCCGTACACTTCTTGAGCATTTTGTGCGTCTGCAACAACGTCCTAGCCATCGAGGCTGTTGCCAACTTCTTGTACGTGGCGGTCGACGGGCGCGAGGTCGGGAGCGGGACCTCGATCGGCGATGGGTCGGCGGCGGTCGAGGATGATGTCGCCACCGCCTTTCCCTTGGCCTTCGCAGCCTTGACGCCTATGGGACGCAGAGAGGACATCGGTGTGCCGGAACTCTCAATGTCCTCGTACGGCCGGTTGAGGTCCACCGGACGAGTTCCGCTTTCACCGCTCGTATAACCACTAGCTTCGGTGTTCTTCGCCCTCTTTGACGCCCCGGTGTGCAGAATCCCACCTTGGAACTTCTGCTTGCCCCTCAAGAGCTCCCAGATGGCCTCGTGCCTGAACTCGCCGTACAGGGACTGGTACGATAACAACGCTTTGGAGCGCACGTCGCTCAAGCTCTCGCCGCTCCCCTGGGCCCTCGCGCACTTCTCGTACTCCGACGAGAACAGGTTGATTTGCTTCTTCAACTGGTCCCAGTGCTTGTGTAGCAGCTCCCGTTGCCGCTTGTACGCGCTCGGCGGCTTTGCCGCATTGTAGCGCTCGGCGATGCGTTCCCAGTACGCCTGCTGCCTCTGATTGTTCGCGAATATCGGGTCCTCCAATATGTCTACCCAACACCTCGCCAATATGAGGGATTCATCCGGCTGGTAGTTCATACGGCCGGGGGCGTACTCTTCACAATTTCCCGGAGGTGGCAACTTCTGCGCGCGGTGCCGGGCCCGGTTCTTTTTGACGGGGCAGAAGGGGCTGCGGCGGCGGCGCGGTGGGAGGGGACGACGGGTCGGTTTGGAGACGGCTCCATGTCATCCAAACCGTACGATTCCGTGTTGAATTCGGGATCGTACTGCGTGTTGTCGTCGAACGGTCGATATTCATCCGGTTCTGTACCCGGTCAACGAGTCTCCCCAAACATCGGACTCTTGGGACTTGAATCCATTTCGTTGTAATAATAAAAATTCGAGTTTCGAGAATGAAATCGTGAAATGAAACGTTAGAAATGAAGGTGGGGTAAGGGTATTTATACAAAAAATCGAAAACGCGTGCCATCGTCCGTCGATCCCGCAATGGGGCGCCCGATGCCGCGGACGATAGGCCATCGTCCGCGACGTAGGGCGAGCCCTATGGATCGGCCGCGGACGAAGGGGACGGACGATGGCGGGCACCCACAATGGGGGCATCGTCCGCGCCCGAGGACGATGGACGCCATAGGGCGTGCCATCGGGAGCCCGATTGCGGGTGCCCTTATGGGTTTATCTCGCTCATAGTTCATATACTTTAAAAATATCGTCAGACATCTCTTGATTAAGAGCATTCCCATCCGTGCTCTTGTCAATGAGCACGGATGTGGGCCCAGACCCACTTTTACTCCCTGCTCTTAGGCAAGAGCACAACACTCATATCCGTGCTCTTCCGCAAGGACAAGCTCAAGGGTCCCACCATTCTATTATTCAATTTAAATAAAAACATTTCCACAAAATTAAAATGCATTAAAAATATCATGAATACTATTACAAATTACAAAAAAATTTAAACTTACATAATTAAAATCCTAAAAATTAAAAAGTACATAATTAAAATCCTAAAAATTAAAAATTACATAATTAAATTCATAAAATTAAAAAAACCCACTACTCGTGGCCGAATTTCGCCTAGATGTGTTTGATTAGGTCTTCTTGTAGCTCAATGTGGGCTCGGGTATCGCGCATTGTGTTACTTGTTTCGATCCTCTCGCCCACCGTCGTATGCACACCTCGGCGTGGGGGATACCTCGCGGTTGAGTTTCCGGCTTCATCCTCATCGTAAAAGCTAGTCGCCATTGGTCCTTCGTCAGCTATAATTATGTTGTGCAAGATAATACACGTGTACATGATGTCGGCGATATTTTTCACGTACCACAACCGAGACGGGGCCTTCACAATGTTGAATCGGGCTTGAAGGACCCCAAAAGCTCTTTCGACGTCTTTCCGAGTGGACTCTTGACGCTGCGCAAAAAGAACCTGTCTCGGGTCTTGCGGGTTGCTGAGCGTCTTCACGAAAGCCAACCACCTTGGGTAGATACCATCGGCGAGATAGTAACCTATGTGGTATGCATTTCCGTTGACGGTGAAGTCGATCGCCGGTGCTACACCATTCAAAACATCATTGAAGAGTGGTGAAGAATAGAGCACGTTCAAGTCGTTGTTGGATCCGGCAATACCAAAATATGCATGTCAAATCCATAGGCGGTAGTCGGCGACCGCTTCAAGGATAAGTGTTGGACTACCGCCTTTGTGGCAAATAAGTGTTGCCACCTCCAAGCAGTCGGGCAATTCTTCCACCTCTAATGCATGCAGTCAATGCTGCCAAGCATACCGGAAAAACCATGGATTGTTTCGTGAAGACGAAGCAACCGTTGGCAATCATCGGTGGTGGGTGCCCGAAGGAATTCCTCACCGAAAGCTGAGCGAATGCCGTCGCAAAAAATTTTAAGGCAAAGGATTCCAGTTGACTCACCGACATGCAAATACTCGTCGAAGAGGTCAGCCGTTTGCCCAGTAGCAAGTTGTCGGATGGAACACGTACACTTCTGCAACGCCGAGAGACTTTGCCGACCGGTTGCATCTGTACTTGTTTGAAAGTATTCAACACGGGTGGATAATGTGTTGACAATACGCATAAACAAGCGTTTTGACATGCGAAAAAGGCGCCGAAAGTAATCTTCCGGAAACCGCGGCTGGTCGGAAAAATAGTCGGTAACGAGGCTTTCGTTGGCTCCCTCCCGATCACGATGGATGTAGCGGCGAGTTGATCTAGTTGGTCGAGGAGGAGGGGCGGGGGGTATTCGTGGCGACATAGGCTTCATAGGCGGCACGATATTGTTCATAGTATTCTTATTCTTCGTGCTCCGCTTCCGCATTGAGATTGGTGAAATCCATTTGAGAGGGTTTGAGTGAGAGAGGAAGATGTAGATAAGTTGTATGAAAAAATATGAATGAGAGATGATTTGATGTGAAAAATTGATGATAAATGTGTGTATTTATAGATGATTTTGGGAATAAAAAAATCCAGAAAAACGGTAAAAAACGGCCATATTTTTGGGAATATGAAAATATATATATTTTTTAATTTTTGGTATTATTTTCGATTTTAAAAAAATAAATTTCCAACGGAAATGCCGTTGGCCAATCAGAACGCGCCATGTCAGCTGCTCGCTGGCACGGACGTGCTCTTAGCTAAGAGCAGCGCTGCGCCAGCGGCAAGAGCGCAACGACGAGCAGGCGGTGCCGCTCCGCTGGCACGGACGGACGGACGAGCCGCTGCTCACCGTTGCGGCTGCTCTAATGGTTTATCTAAAAATGGTCTTTTTGGCTTTTTTTGAACCTCTTTTGGAGAGTTGGACAATTTGGTCTTTTTACATTTATAACTTTTTAAATCTGATATTATTTCAGTTATGTATTAAATCTGATTTTATTTCAAAATTATCATTCTTCTTCCCTTTTGTCATCTTTCACTTTGTTTCTTTATTTCAATATTAAATTTAATTTTATAAAATTAAATTTTAAATTTAAATTTTTAAATACTAATAATTTTTTATTAATTATTAAAATTATTAAATACCAAAAGTTAATAGTTTTAATCAATATTTGATAATGTCTAATATTTAATCAATAAGATATGTTGACGCCAAATTAGTTTGATCAATATTTAATAGTTTTAATCATAAATAGATATGCATCTACAGTGACTATATAATTTTCGTTTATTTATTTAAAAATATTTAAAATTAACTAGAATATTTAAACAAAGATACTCCTATATAAATACTTCAAATGGATAAGTAGTAGGAAATAATGTACAGCGAGACACAGACTTATTATAGTATAGAGTATAATGTTTTGATAAAAAAGGTTTTCAAAATATATATAGATATGTACTAATTTTGTGGGATGGACAAAAATGACATAAAAAGACTATGTTTTTGGAATGGATGGAGTATAATAGAATAATAGTAGTCTCAAATTTTTAGTCAACTTCATAATATTTAATCACAAGCAATTATAGCAACCGAACGAAGGCTAAGTATAATAACTCTTATTTTTCCATCATAATTCATATTATTTTTTTTGTACTTCTTCAATTAAGCTGAATATTGTATTAAATAACACAAATTAATAGTGTTAATCAATATTTATAGTGTCCATGAATTAATAGTTTTAATAAAAAAATTATTGATTTTTAAAAATCTAAATTTAAAATTTAATTTTATAAAATTAAATCTATATTGAAATAAAGAAACAAAGTGAAGGATGGCAAAAAGGAAAAAGAATGATAATTTTGAAATAATATCAGATTTAAAAAGTTAAAAAAGTGTAAAAAGACCAAATTGCCCAGCATCCCAAAAGGGCATTTTCGGTTCAAAAAAGACAAAAGGGCCATTTTTTAGATAAACCCTTAGTCCAGGGAAGACTATAGGCGAGATAAACTCATAGTACATGGACCATTTTTGTGGTTCACTCTTGATTAAAACAATAATATTAGTGATAGAAAGGAAGATCTGTAACTAATGATAAAAAATATAAGTTAATAATAATAAGATATATAAATAAAAGAAAATACTATGTGCTAGTAAAAAAATTAAGAGTATGCAATATATCAAAATTTAGAAAAATAATACCAAATACATTGATGTTAGAGATATGTAAAAATAATTTTAATGATAAAAATATATTGTAATTATATATATACAAGTGGGATGTGCCTTGTCGTGCAATTTAAAAAGGATCTATCAATCAGTTAGTGTCAACCTTTGTGCGATGAACGACTCATTTTACGCTTTTTTATATTTATTAAGTTTATATTTTAATTAATTTACCGAAGTGAGAAAAAATAACATTACATGATTTTTTCCAAATTAAAGTTGTTTATGGTGATGATGATGATGATGATAATACATATCTAAAATATAAAATAAAATAAGTTGAAACTAAATCAATCTAGCCACTTGTACATATGTTAATTTATACTATCTTCGTCCCGTATTAATTGTCACATTTACTTTTCTGCACCCGTTTTATAAAAATGATAATAAATAGTTAAAGTCAAGAAATAGTAAAATAAGAGAGATAATAAGTTAGAGAAGAGTATTATTTACATTATTATCTCTCTTAATTTACTGTTTTTCCACTTTAACTATTTATCATCATTTTTACAAAACGAGTGCAGAAAATTAATGTGACAGTTAATGCGGGACGGAGGTAGTACTTTTTATTAGAAATTTATAAATCTAAAGTAACGATATATATAAATATTTTTAAAGGGGTGCGTTATAATGCTAATTTTTCTTAAGTTGTTAACTCATCAACGTTGTGTATTAAAAATGTCAACACATATTGACATTTTAATAAACTGTGTTGACATTTAAATATTAATTTCAACACAATGTATTAAAATATCAACTTAAGTTTATGATGACATTTCATTGTCATCGTGTTGACATTTTTAATACACTACAATGATGAGTTAGCAAGTTAGCAAATTAAGAAAAGTTAACAACGGATCACACCCCTATTCTTAAAAGCGTATTCTTTCCTATTTATTTACGAATTTATAAAATATTATTAAAAGCGTATATTTACGAATTTACTACTTTGCATAATGAATTTCAAATATAAAATTTTATATACATTTGCATCTAATAATACTACAAATTATGAAGTTTAGCTAGTAAAATTTTGATCAGTCATATCGAATTTGTAATTCTACTTTCTTTTATCACGTTTGCATATAAATTTATATGTAGTCCTTTTATGATATTTAAAATAACAATATTTTAAAAAAAGAAAAGAAATTAAAAGCTTAATGTAGTGAAATGCGTCATTTTGAACATCACTAAATGATAACATTTTGTAAGTATTTGAGACATCTGAGAAAAAATAAAATTCCATCATTTAATATTTTTGACAAATTAATCAAAATTTTGTGACAAAAATAAATGATTTTAAATAAGGTATTTATCAAATCATAATATACTTAGATAAATATATACCATCTGAGAAAAAATAAAATTCCATCATTTAATATTGTTTAAGTGAATGTTTATTTCTAAACAATCCTAACAATTTACAGAACAATCTACAAATAAATGCACTTCTGAATAAAACATTGTATCGACTCTCGAGAAGAAAACACCCCAATTGCATTATTTATATTGTTTATTCCTAGTTATATTAATTTATTTTTTTTTAAAATGACAAATTTGATGCTATAAAAACACACCAGTATTTTATACTCCTACTGACTTGTATATTTCCAAAATATTTTTGCGCAATATCTATATTCCTAAATACTACTCCCTCCGTCCCACAAGAATATGAACTCTTTCTTTTTTAGTCCGTCTCATAAGAATATGCACTTTCATGTTTTGGAAACCCTTTTCTCTCTAATAAGGCAAGATCATTTTTCACTAATAATACTTTAATTATTTTTTCTTTACCTCTTCTTATTTTCATAATTTTATATTAAAACTCATGTCAAACCCAAAATGCATATTATTTGAAGACAGAGAGAGTACTATCTAACTTAAATTTAAATTTGAGAGTTGAATATAGTAGTACTAATCTAGCATACTAATATATAGAGAAAAGTATAAAAATAAAACAGACCATCGTTTGTTGTAACCAAAAAATAAAAATAAAAAATATATAGAGAAAAGTATAAAAATAAAACAGACCGGCGCACGGCTGATCCCCCGTCATCCCCGGCCGTACCCGCAAACTCCTGCGGTGCACCCTCTTGTCCGCCGCTGCCCTCACCGGTGTCACCAGACGAGTATTGGCCACCCGTCGTGTGCTTCGTGCGCTTTGAGGTTGAGCCCGAGCTGGAGCGGACACAGCCGGCCTACCGCCGGAGTTGCCGTCGCTGGACATTTTTTGATGAGATGTTAGATGAAAATTGGAGAGGAAATGAAGTTGATTTTAGGAAGAATAGATGTGTAGTTCTGTGTGAAATGAGGATGAATTAAGAGTATTTATAGAGTAAAAAAATTAAAAAAATTAAAAAAAGGAAAAACAGATACAAAATGGTAATATTACCGTTTACACATTTTTTAAATTTTTTTTTATAAATTCGATTTTTTTAAAAAAAAGATTTATTGCGTCATAAATGACGACGCCCACTCGCGGGCCGGCGAGTGGGCGTCACGCACGACGCAGGGGCGCGCCACCTCGCCGAAGCGCGCGGCGACGGCACACGGCACGGCATGGGCACGACCTGGGCACAGAACGCATGTCCGCAACGCATCGCGCGCCCGTTTCGTTCCTCCGGCACGAAACGCGGAACGCGGGCGGTGCGCGTTGTGGATGCTCTAATGGATAATAATGAAGTAATTAGTTATAGCTAACCCCAACTAAAATTATCTCACAACTCAATCCTAAATTATATTATGGTGGTACTGTTCTATGTTAATAGAGTCATTTTTCTATTTTGGGAAGTTCCAAGTTAATTGAGTCATTTCTATTTTTAGTAAAAAGTAATTCTCAGTTTTACTATATTCTTTCTTCATCTCTCTTAATTTATTCTCTCTTACTTTTTCACCATCTATTTAACACACTATTCTTAAACTCCGTGCCAAAAAAATGTCGCTATTAATAAGGAACAAGGAACGTTTATACTCTCTTTGTCCCATTAAATATAAAACGTTTCCTAAAATAGAAATAACTTTATCTCTACTTTTCTCTCTATTCTTTAACTCACAAAATAACACTATATAAAATCCCGTGTCGAAAAGTAAACGTTTCATATTTATTGGGACGGAGGGAGTATATATATAGCAAACCAAATAACAGCCGCTAAGGAAATGTGTGTTACAAGGTTCCCAAATCAAAATTCAAAATACAGGGGCGGACATCCCAAAAACACCTCATGCCACGTCACTAGGACTTCCCATCCCACTGCCACGTCACTAGGACATCCCCTGCACAATCCGCCCTTCCCATCGCCCTTCCCACTAGGACATCCCGCAATTAAAAAAAATCATACATTTACAAATAAAACAATTAACATTTACGGAAATAAAATTTGACCGAGAATACGAACGGGAAAAATTAACAACTTCATCGGAAAAAACATACATGATTCAAAAAAAAAAATTACATACTAATAAAAAAAAACTTCATACATTATCACGTCAACCCCTCCGAGTCCAAACCTCTTCGATGATATCCTGCTGAAGTCGAACATGGGCATCTGTAGGGATGTCAATTTAGCCCGCAACCCGTGGGCTGGCCCGAATAGCCCGCCAAATTTATAGGGTTAGGGCTGAAAATTTTCAGCCCGATAAAATTACAGCCCGATTAGCCCGCACCCGACTAACCCGCAACCCGTTAGGGCCAGACCCGAAAACCCGATGGGCTGGCCCGAAAACCCGATAAAATTTCTATTGTTCTATTTGTTTGACTCTAGTTCGACACTTCATTGATTATTTTATAATATAGATTACTGAAAAAATAATTTTCCATTTTATATATTAAATATATAAATTATATATTAAGTTTTTATTAATATAATAGTAAATAAATGAATTAGAAACTTCAAATTCACTAAAAAATATATTTAAATTTCTAAACATGCTTTAAAATTTCTTGATGTTTATGTTTTATTTTGAAAAAATCTCAA
Source organism: Salvia splendens (assembly GCF_004379255.2). Classification (NCBI taxonomy): domain Eukaryota; kingdom Viridiplantae; phylum Streptophyta; class Magnoliopsida; order Lamiales; family Lamiaceae; genus Salvia; species Salvia splendens. The sequence continues at coordinate 21,308,770 of NC_056045.1, forward strand.
ATATTAGTATTTGATCATATTTATGTTTGAGTTTAAGCATATATCTCAAATTTATCATAATTAAATATTTTACATTTTATAAATATAACTAATTTTCACCATTATTTATTGGATTGATCGCATGTTAATTTTATCGGTAGCAACCCGATTAACCCGATGGGCTAACCCGAAACCCGAGCCTTTAGGGTTAGGGTTGAACTTTTATAACCCGGAAAAATCACAACCCGATTAGCGCGCACCCGATTGACCCGCAACCCGAATAGGGTTGGCCCGAAACCCGGTGGGCTGGCCCGATTGACATCCCTAGGCATCTGTTTGCCGCATGTCGGCAAATGCACGCAGCCGCGCGACCTCTCCATGAGATACCCCCATATTCACATTCGCGGTGGCCACGCCGTGACTTGGACCTGCACCCGTATCATCTTCGTTGGTCCACTGAGTCAGTTCCGCAGCTTCATTTTCGACAATCATGTTGTGCATTATGATACATGCGTACATGATATCGCCGATGTTGGGAATATACCACTGTCGTGCAAGACCATTCACAACCGCCCACCGACTCTGGAGCACACCAAATGCCCGCTCCACATCCTTGCGCGCTGCTTCCTGGCGGCTCGCAAAGTATGTCTTCTTTTGTCCGAGCGGATGCTTGATTGACTTCACAAAGACGGGCCAGTTTGGGTATATCCCATCCGCCAAATAGTACCCCATATTATGCTGGTTGCCGTTGGCGACGAAATTGATGGCGGGACCAATGCCATTGCACTGAGCGTTGAACAGGGGCGACGACTGGAGAACGTTGATGTCGTTGTTGGACCCGGCGACTCCAAAATAAGCATGCCATATCCACAGCCGGTAGTCAGCTACAGCTTCAAGGATCATCGTGGGATGCTTGGCTTTGAAGCCGGTAGTGTACATCCCCTTCCAGGCGGCGGGGCAGTTCTTCCACTCCCAATGCATACAATCTATGCTGCCCAATATCCCAGGGAACCCGTGCACCGACCCATGCATATCTATCAGCATCTGGCAGTCTTCGGGGCTCGGACTCCGAAGATACCGCTCCCCGAATATCGCTCTCACGCCCGCGCAAAAATTCTGCAGACACTCGACGACTGTCGACTCGCCAATGTGGAGGTACTCGTCAAACATGTCGGCCGCGCCTCCATACGCCAGTTGTCTGATTGCGACAGTGCACTTCTGCAAGGGCGTGAGTCCGGGTTTGCCAGCTGCATCCTCTCTGATCCTAAAATACAGGTATCTTCTCTCTAAAGCACCCACGATGTGCAGAAACAGTGGACGATGCATCCTAAAGCGTTGCCGGAATAAGGCTTCCCCAAAACGCGGTTGCGGAGCGAAGTAGTCCGCATACAACCGAATATGTGCAGCAATGTGGTCACGGGATACTTGAGTTCGACGATGGATCGGCCGATGTACCGCCGCCGCTGCGACCTCTGTTGTAGCAGCCTCTCTATCGCACCTTCAACAGCGACCTCCAACTCATTCTCGCTATCACTTTCACTAGACATTCTAGATATACTTGAAATTAGAGATGTAGAGAGAGAAACTTGTTAACACAAGTGGTGCGAATGAAATAAAATTCAACGAGCCGTATATATAGAGTTTTAAAAAAAAAAAAAAATTTAAAAACGGGACGTCCGACTGGACGCCACAATGGCGGACGTCCGCCCGCCCGTCGCGCCGACGTCCGAGGACACCCGACGTCCTCACGGGACGTCCGTATCCGACCCTAAACGCCACAATGGCGGACGTCCCGGTCGCCCGTCGCGACGTCCGACCGGACGTCCGCCATTGGAGATGCTCTAAGGAGGCATTTATTTACTGACGGAGGGAGTATTGACGTGTATACAGACGTGTGTGTGAAATTCAAAGAAGATTACTTTGGGTTGACTTGACTGTAATTGTCTGAAATCAGTCGCGTCGTCGTCGCCTCAGACCAACCCTTACTTCCCTCTCATCTCATCTCTTATTTTTATTCAGAGCATATGAACGCTATTTTCTCGGATTGAATTTTCCTTTCTGCACATGTATACATCGCACGCCGAGAGCTCGCCATTTCGTGGATGCTAATTTCTCCACTGGATATTCAAGCTCTCTGCTCCAATCCACGCCGATCATACGATTAACACGGAATTCAGGTACTCATAATTTGTTCTTAAATCATTGAACAAAGTCAACTTTGAGAAACCCTATTTTTGGTCCCCTGTCAGTCCAAAATTTATTGGATTTTCATCTTATTTCTCTGCGTTTATCAGGTACTCATAATTTGTCCTCTGTTGCATCTTCACACAAAATTCTGTTTTAAATTGGATCTATACAATTTTAATTTTATTTCATTTGATATCATTCGATTTTTTGTGGATAACAATCCAGTTCTACACAAAATTTTCATTTTCGAGACTCAACAATGTTAGTTTACAGTTCACACTCATTTGTGCATAGTAATATTGATCTATGATAATGAAGATTGATTTTGCTTTTTTCTGCACCTTGGTTTTCACAGTACCAAGTTAAAATACACAGCTGCATCAATCAATAAATAAAAAAATGTTAACGCTTTCCTCCAAAATGGTACTAGTATTTTGGAAAAATTTCCCAAATCTTCCTTTATATTAGTATAAATATAGATATGGATTTATGTATTTGCAAGCTTAAGTTAGTTATTTAATATATCTAATTGTGAACTTTATTTTCAGATAAAAGTGCTTAGAAATTAGAGAGAATTATAACAGCTAGCAACACCTACACCTAATCCGAATAATCAATGGCAATGGCAATGGCAATGGCATTTCTTCGTGATGTGGTGGTTGTGTTAGTAGTATCATTGGCTGTGCAAGCAGAGGCCCAGCAAAGCTACGTAAACAACAAGCAGCTCAACTGCGAACAAAGCCCCAACACCACTCTAGGATTCGTGTGCAACGCCGCCACCTCGTGCACCGCCTACCTCACCTTCCGATCCACCCCCACCTACAACACCCCCGTAACCATCGCCTACCTCCTCTCCGCCAACGCCTCCCAGATCGCCACCGCCAACAACATATCCGACCTCACCCCTCTCCCCACCGACAGCCTCCTCATCGTCCCCGTCCCCTGTTCCTGCTCCTCCAGTTACTACCAGCACAACGCCTCCTACACCCTCAAATCCCGGGACGAGACCTACTTCTATGTCGCCAACAACACCTACCAGTCCCTCTCCACCTGCCAAGCCCTCATGGCGCAGAACCCCTACGATCTCCACCACCTCCTCCCCAAAATGACGCTCGCCGTCCCCCTCCGCTGCGCCTGCCCCACTCCCTCCCAGACCGCCGCCGGCTTCACGTCCCTCCTCACCTACCTCCTCCGTCAGGGGGAGGACGCCAACTCCATTGCTGCCAAGTTTGCAGACGCTGGAGCCGACGTCCCCGCCATCATGAATGCTAACATGCTCAACCAAACCTCAACCATCTTCTACTTCACTCCACTCCTCGTCCCTCTCAAAACCGAGCCAACTCTCCAAAACACCAACACCAACACCACCCCTACCCCCTCCCCTCCACAGCCTCTCCCCCCAACCAACCCTGACTCTTCCCACAAGTGGATTTTCATCGGTGTGGGAATTGGGGCTGCTCTTTTGGTAATCCTTTCCGTGATCGCTCTAGTTTGGTTATTTCGCCATCGCCGCCGCAGCCACAAATCCTCCAATCCTCTGCCTACAGAGGAGGCGCCGCTGCCATTGTCAGAGTTATCCCAAGGCATCCGGAGCGCAATGGAAACTCTGAGCTTATATAAACTGGAGGAATTGGAGATTGCCACGAACTCCTTTGCAGAATCCAACAGAATTGCAGGAAGCTCAGTGTACCATGGCTGGTTCAACGGCAATGAGGCCGTGGTGAAGGTAATAAAAGAAGACGTCTCGGGCGAGATCAATACGCTGAGACAGATAAACCATTCCCGCATCATCAGGCTGTCGGGCTTCTGCCTTCACCAGGGCACCACCTATCTCGTCTACGAGTACGCCCACAACGGCTCTCTCAAGGATTGGCTGCACAAGCCTCGCCTTGATTGGAAACAACGGCTCCAGATAGCCTACGACGTGGCCGATGCCTTGAATTACCTCCACAACTTCACCAACCCTCCTTACATCCACAAGAATCTCACCACCGCCAACATCCTCCTCGACTCCAACATGCGTGCCAAGCTTGCCAATTTCCGCCTGGCCAGGGCCTTGGAATTCGACAAGGTCACCACCAGACATGTGGTGGGCGCGCAGGGATACATGGCGCCCGAGTACATAGAGACAGGCCTCCTCACTCCCAAACTCGATGTCTTCTCCTTTGGGGTGGTCATGCTGGAGCTCCTATCCGGGAGGGAGGCCGCTGCAGATAAGTTGCACGAGAGCATAGGCCTGGTGTTGAGCGGAGACAATGTGAGGGACAAGCTGCAAGGATTCATGGATCCCAATCTCGACTACCCCTTGGAGCTTGCCTACTCCGTGGCTCAGTTTGCTCACAGCTGCGTAGCTCACAATCTGGATGTGCGGCCCCCCATCTCGGAAGTCTTGCTGGCTCTCTCCGCTCTGCTCTCCTCATCCACCGACTGGGAGGAGGATACGTCCCTCACCTTCACCGACTAGCTATCTATCTCTAGTTTGTACTACATCACAATACAGTAAAGGAATCAAAGACACAATTAAAGAAAATGGATTTGGTGTTTTTTTGGCTATAATTCCTTGTGGATTAGATATCGAAATGATGAAGCCTGTTCCAACCAATACACATACTTTTCCAAACGCAATACTTCAACTTCTGTTATCTTCTGTGATCCTTGGGAGATGCTGCTGAAAAGACGTCCGGTAGAGTGAAAGAAGACGACGTTCGAAACGCAATATTTGAACTTCAAGTGTGGCAATCTCTCTCACCAGTTCGGCGGAAGGATGCAGATAACAATCAACATGCAACCAATATATAAGTCTACATAAAGTTTCAAAGCTGAACTGCTGAAAAGGGCATGCTTATTTTTGCATCCTAATTCAAGGAATTGCTGCATATAGGTTCTTGTCATTCCTTTTTGAGCTAAAAACACTGGAAGAATTTTTACTTCAAGAAGTGCAATTCTGTAAAAGAGAAGAAAGCTTGATTCAACATTACAAGTAGAAAGTAGAATTCACGAAGTAAAGCATAGATGTTGAATGAGGAGATCGAATCAAGTTTACATGTCTTGTGAAGAGATGTTTTCTCCCCAAAGGTGTAGCCTTGTATTTACAAAGCAAACTTGAATTAGATAAGATAGGCATCCCAACTCATATCAACTCTAACAGAGTGCATAAAATTATATGGGAGGATGTAAAAGAACGTGTCATGATTTTTTAAAATTATATGGGAGTACTATATCTTTTTATTTGCTATGTATTTCATTTTTAGCTTTTAATTTCTTTATTTTCCTTTTTGTATGTTTATTTGCCATTTTATACATTAGAGGTATGGAGAATAAAAAATTGTCGAAAAAAATATTAAAATTACACTGATATTCAGCAACCATTTGATAGCCAATGAAACATATTTTATACAAAGGCAATAGTTTTAGATTTATTTCTTCTAATTTGACATATTTTCTTTAAAAAAAAAATTACTTCCTCCGTCTACAAAAAAATCAACAAAGTTGTAATGACACGAGTTTTAATGCATAATTAGTTAAAAAAGTAGTAGTAAGAAATCAAGAGTGAAAATATGGTGAAATTAGTGTTAATAGAGTGTTCATATTTGAAATGATGTGTATGATTAATATTGATTTAAAATTTTTAAATTTTAGAACCAGTCTAATTTTAATAGAAGACTATCGATACAACTCGTATATTTTTTTAATAGAGGGAGTAGTATAAGAGTGTCCACAGTGGGAGAGCCGCGGCCCGTGGCTCGGGTGCGCGACCCCCACTGTAGAGAGCCACGAACGGTGGCCGAGGGCCGAGAGCCGAGAGGGAGCCTTCACGCGGCTGAGCCGTGTGTTCCGCGGCCCACCACTGCAGCGGGCCGCGTTTCGTGGCCCAGCCACCGAATTTTTTTATTTTTTTTCTTCTTTTTTTATAAATACACACCATTTTTCCTCAATTTTTATACCCCAATTCAAACACCACTCTTTTCCAATCTTTCCAATATATTTTAATTCAACTTCTGAAATATGGATTCCGACGATGAACGGTACCAAGAAGCGGTAGATCTGGAGTTCCGAAACTGGTTGCAGCGGTGCAAATTATTTTATTTACAATCCAAATTATTTTAATTAAAATTATAAATATCATAAATTATAGTCTAATAAAATTTATTGTAATTAAATTAAAAAATATCATTAAAAAAAGCAAACAAATTAATTTTTATTTTAGAGAAGGCCCTTGTTATTTTTGGATTTTACCATTGTGGAGGGTCATGGAGAGCCACATTTGGTGGTCGGGCCAACTTTGATGGCCCCTCAAGGCCACCATTGCGACACTCTAATTATAAATTAGAATTGAACCTACCTCACATTGATTTCCATCTATATTGACCAGACAAAAATTCCCTAATGAGAAAATCTGTGTCACGGAAAAAGCAAACCTTTAATTTTTTGCCTCAAACAGGTGGCGCGCAACATCTAGCTAACACCGGCGGCGAAATCTCCCACCGCCGAAATGCCTCTACCAAAATCCAACTCTTCCCTCATTTCCCTCTCATTCTCCCTCCTCCTACTGCTTTCCCTATCCTCAAATGTCGGATGCATCGGCGTCAACTGGGGAACGGCGTCGTCGCACCCTCTGCCGCCTCCCAAGGTGGTGGAGCTTCTCAAGGCCAACGGTGTCGGCAAAGTGAAGCTTCTCGACGCCGATCCGCTGGTTCTCCAGTCTCTCTCCGGCTCCAGAATCCGCGCAACCGTTGGCATTCCGAACACCATGCTTCGCAGCCTCAACGCTTCGCTCAAGGCCGCCCAGAGCTGGGTGCACGATAACCTCACCCGCTTCGTTTCCGACGGCGCCTCCAGAGTCCTCATTGAGTGCGTTTTCTGATTGTATCCATTTGTTTTTGTGCTTAGGTGTTTTGCAATTGTGATTTTGGATGAGCATGTTTCAGTGATAGTATCAGTGAATCGCAGTTTTATTTCTCTCGAGAAGAAAAACCTAATTGATTGATGTTTGAGACAGAGAGAAAGAGAGCTGCTCTTACTTTTGAGTTTTGATAGATGGAATTTATGAACTCGATATAGAAACACACACACACAGAGGGAGAGAGATGCTTGATACTGAATTTTGATGGATGAAAAAATGTGTGAACTCGATAGAGAGAGAGCTGCTTGATACTGGATTTTGATAGATGAAAAATGTAATCAAGAGAGAGAGAGAGAGTGAGGGAGAGCTGCTTAATACTGAAACTTGATAGATGAAAATGTAAACTCGATATAGAAAATTCAAGCTGCTTGATACTGAATTCTGATAGATGAATATGTAAACTAGATATAGAAAAATTCAAGCTGCTTGATAGTTGATACTGATTCCAGATGAGCTTCATTGAACCTTAAAGCTCGTTTAAAACATGATAGGTAATCAAGCTAACGTGATACCACCTGAGTGTAACTTTAACGAAGCTCTAAAATAGATTCATACATACCCTTATTGATGCATAACTAAATTGGCGAATAAGAAGAGTGGACGACTGATAGAATGGTGGATGTATCATTGCGTAGTTGTAACTTGTAAGGGAAAAGCTTGCTGCTTTTGATGGTTGATTTTTGTGGATGTTTGATTCTTTTATCATGGATTGTCTTATGTACGTCTAACATTTTTGTAGTTATGTTGCTATCGGAGACGAGCCTTTCCTCGAAAGCTATGGCGACCAGTTCCACCCCTTTGCTGCTGGAGCAGCTGCCAACATCCAAACAGCGTTGCTCAAGGCTAACTTGGCTGAAAAGGTGAAAGTTGTTGGAACCTGCAGTTTCGATGCTTTTGTATCAGAAACTGGTCTGCCATCAAAAGCGCGTTTTAGGCCATCAGTCAATAGAACCATGATTGAACTCCTCACGTTTTTGAACAGACATAGATCTCCGTTTTTCGTATCCCTAACCCCCTTCCAGAGCTACCAAAATAACAAGAACATTTCACTTGACTTTTCTCTTTTCAGAGAAAGAGCACGGCCCCGAAATGATAGCCACAAGACCTACAGAAACAGCTTCGACATGAGCTATGATACCATCATTTCAGCCCTATCCGGTGCTGGATTCCCCCAGACAGACATAGTCATTGGGAGAATTGGTTGGCCCACTGACGGTGCTCCAAATGCTACCTCATCTCTTGCCGAGGAATTCAATAAAGGCTTGATCAACCACCTCCAGAGCAGCTCGGCAAAATCTTCTAAGCGACAAGCCTTGCCAATGGAAATATACATCTCTAGCCTTTTGGACGAAGATAACAGAAGCATAGCTACAGGGAGCTTTGAGAGGCATTGGGGTGTGTTCACATTCGATGGCCAAGCGAAATATCAAGTCGACCTTGGGCAGGGATCGAAGACCCTGGTGAATGCTCAAGGCGTGCAGTACCTCTCTCCCAGATGGTGTGTTGTGAACAACAACAAAGACTTGTCAAACGCGGCAGCACTTGCCTCCGAGGCGTGTGCTGGTGCTGCGGACTGCACTGCAGCGTCGCCTGGTGGTTCGTGCTTCAACCTTAGCTGGCCTGGCAATGTCTCGTATGCATTCAACAGCTACTATCAGCAGCATGGTCAAAATGCAGATAGCTGTGGTTTCTCGGGCTTGGGATTGATCACTACCGTCAATCCATCCATTGGTGCGTGCAGGTTTATTGTCGGACTTAAGACATCACTTTCGATCTCCCTACAAGAATCTGCGCGCGTCTTTCAATTTATACCGCCAACAGTAACTGTCTTGTTGTGGTTGCTTGCTGAGTCATGGTCGTAGATCTTGGTTAATGTTTTGAGGTTTCATGGTTGTTCTTTCATCATTTTGGTGCGTGTAACCAAATTTTCAATTGTATCTATATTATGCTACTTTCTACTAGTCAGGTTGCATTTTTAGTGTAACATTTCAAAAATGGTGAGAATTTTGATGTATTTTGATACCATTTTGAATTTTAACAGGACCCATTCGAAATTTGGTATGGATTATTATTATTGATGTGCAGGATTGAAGTTAATATCTTTGCATCAATAGTTTAGATTGGTAAATCTGCAAATAGGACATCAAATATATAATTCACATTTACTTTGGTGTACTAAGAAGATGGTGTGTTTTCATATTTCTCTTCTTGTGGACACATTATATATACCTATGTCACTTCGAAACAAATCATTCCAGCTCATAACACGCCCTACAAAATGTAACCAAATAACTCATTCACCAGGTGTTGTAACGCCCAATTGTGTCATACTGCGTTATACCACTTGTGTTATATTCCATTAGTCTTATTCAAGATGTCCACATTCTTGAATGACACGAGATTTTAGGTGGAGTAATTGAATATGATAAAGTAAAGTGAAAAAAACGATTGAATATTTTATTGAGGCGAGAATAAAGATGAATTTGTTTCCAAATATAAAAAGTGGAACAAACTAAAAAGAAAAGATGGACATCTTGAATAAGACGGAGGGAATATTTTCCCACAATATATCCATATAACAGGCCTATCGTGATATCTGGGTATTATCAAACGAACCCTTATTAAGCAATAATCAAATCAAATCTATACATATATAAAGTTCCAGTTTTTTGGAGTGCCACCTGGCACTGTTTTGGGTGGAAACTGAAGTTCATTTTATTTATTTATTTTTTTGCCTTATTTCATTCATATTTGTTACTGTTTTTACACTCAATGTAAAACGCATTTGTGGTTCCAATGTTTGTAATTTTTTGTTTTTTCGTTTTTTTATGTATAGTTTCATTGGTGTGTGTACTTAAACTTATTCTATTACAAATAAATAGGTATTATAGAGAATTACATATATACATATTTGGATAGGATTTGTGATACAAAAATACTCCAAGTTCCAATGCAACTCACAACCTGAACAAACATAAAAAATAGATTAGTTTTCATACATTTGTAACATAAATAATAGGATAAAATTATATAACTATGTTTGTACAGCTAAAATATGAGGTGGAAATTAAATAACTGCATTTTTACAACCAAAATATGAACTGGAAATATGTACATTTGTATATTGAAAGTCATCTAGAGATATAGCCTATCTGAAATGCATAATTAAAGGTTATACATGAATTCTATTCAAGTTTGATAATCGAATAGCAAAATGTAAAATAGCAAACAGAGAATGAGTAGGATATTAACACTAAATGGAATGTATCATCAAAATTAATTAGTTGATGAAGTCATCTATAACTATTGCAAATCTGAAATACTTGATTATAAGTCATACAAAAATGTATGCAAGTTTGATTATGATATAGCATTAATTAAGAGAAATAACAAGAGATAATGATTAGATAAAATAAGAGTAATACTTTTTTTGGACAAATTATGATGTTAGTATGTAAAATCCTTCTTTAGTCTTGCAATTATTCTTGAATAGATACCATGCAAATGAAATCATTGGAACATTAGTATGTAAATCTGAAAAGAACATGGATGTTAACTGAAACAGTATAGTAATAGGTTTTATAGTACCTGTTGGAATAATTTTGATATGATTTTGTAATTCTTCTCTTGATTCTTCAAATGTTTTTGTTATTAAAATCCTGCAATTAAATCATTTGTGGATAAGTATATTAATGTCAAGATAATATATTTTAGTTGTACATAATCTATAAACTTTGTTACCTTTTCAGAGTAATGACTTCTTCCTCTTCTGTTATATACTTTGTAGAGTGTAGAATCCAAAAGGCTTCAGGCGTGCAGCACCTTTTGTGCCTTCTTTCTGTAATTATTGCTTCTTTTATTCTCTCTCCTTCTTCTTGCATTTCAGATGTATTTTGCACCCTTTCTTCTTCCTCTTATATTTAATATATTCTGGTTTAGGTTGCAGATTTGAAGAGGTTTATAGGCGTGCATCTTCTAGGTTTTCTTTTTATATTTGTTGCAACTATATTTCTCTCTCCTCTACCTTGAAAATGAGAGGTGGCTGTTCTCTCATTAGGTATTCTTCTATTTATTGTTGGTATTCCTGCAAAATAGGGTAAATATTAATAGGGGAACACAATATGTTAGTCATTAATAGGGCTGTCAGTTGGCACAATTAATAGGATCTGTATTTAATACACAGTGCATAGAAATTCACATTATTTATATTCCTATATAGCAGTTTTAATAAATAACCTATTTCAGAATTTAAGCATTGTTTTTTGATTCGGTTTTGCATATTTTTTAGTTGATTGTTTGTTATTATCTCAAATCTCTTATTATTTGTTATTTGAAAAGTCCTACCAATGATTATGTTTGTTTTCCAAAGCTGATTTCTTTTTATTCTGCTGTCTTATGCAAATGAACTCTTATAAATACCCTCTTCTACTTCTTCTTTACTCACCCTGCAACATACTTCATACCATCATAACATTCCATTCTTCTTTTGGTATCTTACTCTTTATCTAAGTCCATTCTCTCTGATTTCTCTAAATAATCATCTTTCATCTTTCCATACCATCATAAATGCAGTTAGTTTTAGCTAAGATCTGTTGCAGCACCATTCCTCTAATATCATCTATAGATGAATCTTATATGCTATATGCATTAGTCACTAAAGATCTGCTGCAACACCATTGTTTAGTTTTGTTAGTGTAGTTTATACTCTCTCTATACTCTCTGATTATATCTTCATTTTAGTGGAGTTTAGTGTAACTTACATGCTTATACTTTATGTGTGTACATATTTAAAGTAGATGCAATATATTATTCTTTAGCTAACTTGTTTTGAAACTTGCTTCTCTCTGGCACTTCTTAGATTTCATTTTTATTATTGTTGAACAGCTCCAAATGTGGAATCATTAGTACCTGCAAAGGAAGTTGTTTAGAATGTTACTGTTTTGGTATTTGTCTGTTAATTACCGTAGCTAATCATTATTTTAACTACCAGTAATCATATATTCATCCTAATGTTATATGAATATTTTTTCATCATATAGATTGCACTGTTATTGAAAAGCTTCTTTACTACATAATTGCTTGTTTTCTGAAATGGTGTCTTAGGTTAAGTTTATTTTAACTGACCTCTTTGGAAGTATTGTGTTCTCCTTTCCTTCTTCTCCCCTTTTTGGAATGATTTGAACCCGCATAAGAATAGAGTTATTATTAATTTAAATGATTGTAAATGAAACTAAAATCTATATTTTTGTCTCATACAGACTGTTGTTGAACTATGGCTCCCTATGTTACTTTGGTCCAGAATCTTCATACTGCCATTACAAACTCCATCATAAAAGTCCGTTGTGTTCGTGTCTTTGGAGGTCTTCCTGATGACAACAAAGATATCGATTCAGAATGTATTATTCATGATTCGAAGGTATGAATGACTAAAGCATATAAATGTTTAGTTATGTTTCTTAAACTAGTTTTACCACCCGTGCTATGCACGAGCCAAATGATTTTCAAAAAATAAGAAAATATATTTAAAATGAATTAAATCAAAATAAAGAATATATAAAAAATATAAAAATTATTGCAAATCAAGAATAGAAACTATTTAAATGTTGTATTCATAAAATTATAAAGATTTAAAAAACATACTTCTACTTCTACATCTATCAATCCACTGTAACGAAAGGACGTGAGGAAAGAAATAGAAATAGAATAGGATATACAAACAAAAGAATGAGAAATACTAAAGTAAATAAATAAAATTATTTGAAAAATAAGTAGTTCATTATAAATTCGATAAACAAATAAAGTATTCATCACACTGTAAACAATTAAAAGTATTATAAATAATACTCCCTCCGTCCCATAGTAGATGTCACACTTGGGAGATGTCACGAGATTTTAGGAGATGTTATTTTGCGTGTTAAGTGGTGAGAGAAAATATAATTTTATAATTGATGTGAGAGAGAACTTTTTTCAAAAGAGGAAATGTGACATCTTTTGTGGGACAAACTAAAAAGAAAAATGTGACATCTACTATGGGATGGAGGGAGTAACAAAAAGGGAAATGTACTTCTCTCAACTCACTCTAAATGAAACATTTCATATTCGGCAAACGATTTTATACAATTTTAATTTCTGGTATGAGTAGAGTAAAATAAAATAAAGCAAATGACAAAGAGGAGATGTTTGACCAAGGATCAATTAGTATGAGTTAGTGAGAATAAGATATATAAATAAAGGAAAATGTACGACTAAGGATCAAAGAGGAAAAAACATATAATCTGATTAAATAAATAGTTCAATAGTTTTGATTAACAAAAACATAGATATTCATATATAGGAAAAAAAATTAGAAAAATAACAACAAACCAGTAGTTCATAAATTTTAAAAAACTTCTTTATAAACAACACTAACGGTAGAATCACCCCTACTACCATCATCATATCCAAAAAATAAAATTTTCAAACCTTCACGACTTGTGACTTTGGATATAGCATCATACAGTTGTCCGTGACTAAAGAATGACATTTTAAAAAATAATCCAACATGAGAGAGAGATTGATAAGGACTTTTGCTAATCGTCATTGCATACAATACATCTAAAGGAAATTGTCATTGTTGGAATTTGAATGATAACCTTGATTACGACTTTAGTGGGTTCATCCACATCGGCTACAAAACAATAATTATTGAGTAACACTTATAGACTTGTATGCATTTTCATTTACATAAACCCTAAATTTAGTTAAGAAACTTATATTTTGACATAAAACTATGCGTTGAAGATAAAAATCATTCATGAAAATGTGGCATTTCTAAATGCATTTATAAAATTATTAATATTTAAAAGAAAGAGTGATTAAAAATATCTCCATCTAACAAAATTATTTTGATTCAAAAACACAAATTATGTTCACTATGAATAATAGGACTTTCAACGGATCCACCCACATAGACTACAAAAAATAAATAATTATTAGTACGACCAAATAAATAAAATATCATTCAAATTTTGAATTTCTGTAAATTAAAACAAAAATGGAAATATAATTTACAAAAATAAAATAATTGATATAAGAATTTAATTCTAATTATATTAGAATTAGAATATCCAAAAAAAATCCAAAAATGAGCCCAATAAAAGTTAACATACCTGTCCAAAAAAATATACTAAACGCTGTAGCCCAATGAAACAATACTCATGGCCCAAACGTTATATACACAAAATGGCCCACAACTCTAATCCAATTACTGAACAATTAAAATAATTACACTTTGCAGCTGATTAAATTAATGAGAGATACAACTAATTAAATTCATCATACTTAGGGATTTCTAAGCTTGATTATTACAACATATAAATATAGTTTTTCACAATTTCTTATCTCCTCAGCGGCGCCGACACACAAGAACCGTAGAAATTCGAAGACTCCGCGATCTTCAGCTCTGGCGACTGAATCGCCGCCATCAATAGACATAAACTGCGACATCTGACAACAACGGACTGAATTGCGATGTCTCCTTGCCAAAACTACGCCGTCTCACCATAAACTCTAAAGCTTTCACCCTACTCCGTCGATTTTTAGCGGCGACGACCAAAGCGCCTACGTCGCCGACAGAAAAGCTATTCGATTCAACCGACGATGGTATAGAATCGCAAATCCCAGCCCCAATTCAAGGTGTTCAGAAGTTATTTGGTTAGACCGAAGATGATTTTGATTTAAGGTAAAATCTAAACAAATTTCAATTTTTTCTCTAATCCTCGAAATTTACTTAGATTCTAACATCTTTCATGTACTATTATTTTACAGACTCAGAGAAATAATGGAAAGCTTTAGACGATTCAAGATGTACAGATCCGACAACAGATGACGCAAACACTACAAAACCCTAGGATTTTGGGTTTACCTGGGAATGAATCTACTCAAATCTTCAAAGTTCTGGCACTGGAAATGAAGTGTGTAACAACAACCTTAACTTGCATTACAAAATATGATATTTCTTTTAATTTGAGTCGATGTTTAAGATGTTTTAGAACCTTTTGCAGTATGATCATTCTTACTGATTTTGCAGATCTTCAATTGATCATTTTACTGAACTTTCTGAATATATTTAAGTATTATTTGTTGATATTTTGTTTTTTCTTATTATTTTATACAAACTGAATGTATCTGAACGTGTTGTTCTGAGTTTTTAGTTCCATTAAGCTTTTAAATACTACTCCATTAAGTTTTTAAATATTACAAAAATAAAAACTTTTTAGAATGAATACAGCTATTGTATATAAAACTGATCTTTTAATGCCTCCTGTTTCATTTAGATTGTTTATTATAATTTTGATTTTTTGTTTATAAATTCAGTTTTAGAATGTGCTAAATTAGCAAACGTACTATACGATCATGGTATTGAAAGGTGTCATTACTTAAGTTGGTGCTTTCTACCACAAAAAGAAATATTCAAAATCACTCATTTAAATAATGCATATCTGTATTTGAAGTAATTAATGTTTTGTGCAGATGATGATATGAATTAGCAAGTAACATTGCTGCCAAAAAAGGTAAAAACAGCTTCATAGAACTATTGACTAAGTTATTTCTTTCAATGCTAAGGTACTGAATGTTGCTTGAATTTTTTTTTGCCGGGAATCATCTTAATGGATTGCAAGTAGAAGAGACATAAAAAGAACAAAGATTGCGTACAAACTAAAGAATGAGGCCAATGAATATTTACAGGAACTGACAATTCAAATTCATATTGAATAGACATGCAGGTAAATACAGAAACAGTAACAAATAATTCCATATTTTAACTGCAGGGACAAACTGTGCAAAAGTCTCAAATAGAGGAGGCATTCAAGTTTTCAAGGATATGAGTGAAGGGCTACGATCTGGTAGTAGTGTGGTTTCACACGGAGTAAGCAAGTGTGCACAGAGAAAACTAATGCAAGTGCTCGGTCAAGACACACCGCTCCTTAAATCCACTGGATCACCAGGTCCAGGAACTCAAGAGAACACAGAGTGTTTTTGTCGTTGGACACACTCGACTCCCCTTCAAAAATAAATCCCTCAACCCGAATACTATAAATTAGCATAGGGAAGCGGGGTCGATCCCACGAAGATGGATTCGTGAATTAGTGCTTAGAGACTCTGGAAACAAGCGGCTGCTGCCACGCAAAAGGGTTGAGAATTTTAACTACCTCTTGATCTAGGCACGAAATGTAAATGCTAGACCTAAGACACAGAAAATGTAATAGAATCAGACTTCAATACTGAGAGACACATTTTACTTCCTAGATTAAGTAAATGACTAACTAACTAAGACTAGACAGGGAAAATAAAACAGTGGGGACCATGACTCAAAATATAGCAAGTACGGCTAAAGCTGTAAATAACAAACTCATGCTCCAACTAACAACGACATGCAATTTCCTAACCGATTCAAGCACTCAAATGGAGAAAACAGAGCATATATCTAGATTCGAACATAATATAAAGATTTGGATGCCGGAAACTTGCTATGAACCGGAAATACATCAGATCTACGTAAACTAGGCGAAATGAAATGAAAACACGTAAACTAGGCATAAAATTAAATAAATCTTGCTCAGATTCACGTCGGGTGCTTAATCCACCCCGGATCCAAGCGATCCGAACCCAACAACAGACACAATCAACTCCATAACTCCGGTTTTCACAGATCTGCTCCGATCAATTCCGAATTCAAACAATCACAGACAACTCTACAACACCAGCGAACTCAACCCTCCGATTCATCCACAAACAGACTCCAATCACCCAGATCCAACCACAAACCTGCATAAATTCAGAAAATAACTGCGAAACGCACCCAACTCGAACAATCCAGCTCCAAAATTCCGAAAATCAACATAACGGACGTAACAGAAAATCAAACTTGCATTAAAATAAGAGAATATTCGGCAAAAGCAAACAGAGGTCCGAGCTTCGAACAGCGAAGCTCGGCAAAATCAGCAAAGTATGAAAGCGGAAATTAAATTGTTTCTTCGCCCCCCCACCGAAGGACGGTGTTACAACCCAATCGAAAATATATGAAAGCTCAAAGTAAACCTCAGTGCATGACCCCCCTGAATCTCCCCACGAAAAGAACCCAAGTGTGTGAAAAGTGAACTAAGCTACAGGCTGTTAGCGAGGCCTCCAACCCAGAACATCCCTCCAGCGTGCATGCTTCTGCCTTTTATAGACGCGGACATAGCCTTCTAGAGTCTTCATAGAAATCTCTATTCTACCCTTCAACTCCGAGGCTTCCTCCGTCAAGCAATTTTCCGCATAATGTCCACTCATTCGCATATTTCCTAGGTCCACACAACTGTCCTCCTCCTTTCCTGGACCTGGCGAAAATCTTCACACACCTGGCTTAAAACGTGCGTTAGACCCAGAAATTTTACGAATTAAAACCCTAGATCTATGCATGAAATTAGCCTTATCAAACTGCTCACACTTAAACCATGCTTGTCCTCAAGTATGAAAGACAAGAAAAAGAAATAATGTGAATTTCTATGCACGGTTCCCAAGAACGACTCTACAAACAAGATACTAACACAAAAACAGACTCCTAAACCTAGACAACTACAGACTCAGAAAAGAAAAGAACACACAAAGAACACAAAACACAACAAATAAGCATGCACTAGTTTCAACTTTTAGGTGACTGTCCCCACAAGCTTAAGTTCTCTCTGATCATCCACAGTCTTCAAATCCTCCTTCTTCCTTCGTCGACCTAAACGGTCCGTTAGTTTGTCAAGAAACCTATGGATTTCCTAGCGGTTAGGTTCGCTCGATCACTGATTCCTTACCAGGGATGTTAGGATCAAAACGCTCCAAAGTTAAAGTTACACCACTGATGCGTTGGGTTATGAGAGTTTCTCCTTTCTATCATCTCCTTTTTCCCTATCCTCTTTTTTTTTATTCCTGGGTCAGGTAATTTTTTACTTCCTGCCCTTAGGTAGTTAACCGTCTTTTTCTTTTCTTTTTCCCAATTTCCCCCTGGACTTCGTCCAGCTTATACCTCCTAATTTTATTTTATTTCTCCCCTGGACTTCGTCCAACTTATACCACCAGTTCCTGGACTTCGTCCAGTTATACCTCCATAACCTATTTTTTCTCTTTTATACTCTACTCCCTAAGCATCAAGTGGTTGCCCATTTTTCACATGTTAGCTCAAAGCGTTTAGGCTTATAACTCACTTTTATAGTAGGGCTGCACAGCTAGGTTATCTAAGGCATTTTCCATCGTCCTTACTTCATTCAGACCGCTTTTAGTTTATTAAGGAAAAAAGGCATCAAAGTTGACGTGCATCCTTTCTTCAATTGCTCTTACTAAGGGAATTTTTGCCTTATTGTATCTACTAGCTCATGCAACATGCGAAAACTGAAGACTAAGACTCTCATTCACAGAAAAAGAAAAACAAAACAAAACAAATACTGCACCTATTCCCTCACCCTCCTACTTCACTCAAGCTTGTCCCCAAGCTATCCCAGTGAAGGGGGGAATAGGGAAGTATAAACAACACAAAACAGACCACAAAACAAACAAACAACATTTTAAAAAAAAACAAACTTCCCACACTTAGACCGTACACCGGGCTAAGTGGGAGAAAGCTCAACAACCAAAACCAAACATGCAAAAACAGCACAACCCCTTCTCAAACTTAGACCAAAGATTGGGCTAAGTGTGGGAAGGTGCAACACATAGATACAGAACGAAGCATGCTGGCACAGATAATCATAAACAGAAAGCAATAAAAGATGAAAAGTAAAAGTTACTTGGGTTGGGGGAAATCAATTCGGGGTCTGGCCCCCTCGGGAGCCAGACTTGGGCGGCACGACCTGTTGGGTTACTTTAGCTTTCTTTCTTGCCGGTGACTCCGGCTTCTCTGTCATCTCTTCTGTCTGTCTGGGTATGGTCTTCTTCGATGTCATCACGTAAACTCCGACGAGCTTGCCTCCTTGCGTCCCTTGCGTCAACCGGTGAATCGGTCCCGTCGGGGACATTAGTCAGATCCACCATCAAATTCATCCCGTCGCTGACGGGTTCCTGTACATCTCTAGAAACGAGGGCTTCTCCCTCCTCAATCAACAATGGGGTTGCCCCCGCGATGTAAATAGGGGTTTCCACCCCAACCGAACCTTCCTCGTCGTGGATTTTAGCACCCACTGCTTTTACAGGGGTCACCCCTCACTAACACTTTCTTGGGCTTCATTGCCCTTCAAAACAGTCTCACAAACACCAGGGGTTTCCCCCTCTCCAAACTTCTCCAAAACAGGGGTTTCCCCCTCAGTACGACTATCAGCAACAGCAGAAAGATCCACACCCACAGATTCAGGTAGGGTTTCTCTCTCAACAAAATCCACAGTGGCAAGCACAGGGTTCACCCCCTCAGAGATTCCAACTACTTCATCATTTAAAATAGGGGGTTCCCCCTCAACGACAGAATCAAACCTGGGTTCACTTTCAGCCAATAGTTCCAGCCCTGCCGCCAGATCTGCTTCTTCTTCGTGTTTTTCTGCGGCGGTTGTCTCCGGGACGGCAGTGGTGGGTTCTGTAACGGACTCTGGTTGGGGTGTTGAAACCCCTGAAGTTTCAGGTGGTGGTGGTACGGCAGATGTTGAACAGCCGGTACGGTTCCCCCCATCGCAGATGCGAACATGGCAAACACCTCCATCGCTTTTTCCGGCCCCCCAAGTTTTTGTAGTAAGTCAGCCATGAATGCCGCCGCGTTAGAATCGGCGGATCTTGAAGTGCTTCCGGTACTCTGTTTGTTGTCCATGAAGAATCCTGCAAAATTTTCACAGAAACTCGGACGGAATTTTCTTTGATTAGGGTTAGAGAAAGAAAACTTAGAGAGAAATTTGGGGAATTTCGAATGCAGAGAGAGAGTGAGTAATGAAAAATGAAAAGCATCACACGGTTATTAGCTGATAGGTATGGAAGAGGACGGTTTTGCAGGCATGACGCTAGCGACCGTACGCCTCCCTATAAAAGTGGCTTTTGAAATCCGAACCGGTGCCAACTCCCTCCAATATTTACTCCTCAATTCCCTGCCCTAGTAGATACTTCCTGCAAAGTCACACTTACAAAAAAACATCAAACTAAAAAAAATAAAACGCCAGACTCCCCGGGTCTTGGGTATGACAGTATCAAAATCATGCCTAAGGAGTCTGGTTTTCCGAAAATATTTTTGGAAGATTGTTTTTTTTAATTTGTTTGTATTTTTTCCATGAATTAAAGAAAACAATTAAATATTTACAAATTGTGTTCAAGTGTTCTCAAGATTCCCTAGGTCAGGTCATGGTAAAACTTCTTGGATACTGGACCTAGGAAATCTCTAAGAACACTCACTTCCCAGACCGATTAGACGATATCAGGGAGTGCGCGTAGTGGCATTTCGTCCACTACACACATCTCCGAGTTATCCCTAAATACCTTTACACGATGATCGTTGACAAGAAAAAAGAGTCGAGTTTGAAGTACTTCCCTGGATCTCTACTGCTCCATTTGCACGAAGACTCACAATAGTGTATGGTCCAGTCCATTTGGACTTCAGCTTACCAGACATCAACTTTAGGCGGGATTGGAATAGGAGAACTTTTTGACCTACTCTCAATTCTTTGACCCGTAGGTTCTTGTCATGCCAGAGTCTTGTTTTCTCTTTGTACCACATTTCCGATTCATATGACTCCAGCCTTAACTCCTCCAACTCATGCAGCTGCAATTTTCTCTCTTCCTCACAGGACTCGGGTCTCATGTTAATCTCCTTGACCGCCCAATATGCTCGGTGTTCTAATCCCACGGGCAAGTGACACATTTTTCCGAACACAAGCCTATAAGGTGACATCCCAATAGGCGTCTTGTACGCTGTCTTGTAAGCCCATAGTGCATCTCCAAGCCTCTTACTCCAGTCCTTCCTAGACGGATTAACCGTCTTCTCCAGTATCGCCTTTATCTCCCTGTTGGAGATCTCTGCTTGCCCATTTGATTGAGGGTGGTATGGTGTGGAAAGGCGATGGTGAACTTCGTACTTTCTCATTAGAGCTTCAATAGTCCGGTTACGGAAATGCGTCCCATTGTCAGATATTATAGCTCTGGGCACTCCGTACCTGTTAAAAATGTTAGCCCTAAGGAATTTCGCTACCTCTTTGGCTTCACAAGATGTGGTCGCCTTGGCCTCTATCCACTTTGAAACATAATCAACTGCCACAAGTATGTATGCGTTCCCGTATGAAGACGGAAATGGACCCATAAAGTCCATTCCCCAGACATCGAAGATCTCACACACAATCACTGGAACTTGTGGCATTTCGTCCCTCCTGGAGATTCCCCCGGTCTGTTGACACCTCTCACAGTTCTGACAAAACTCGAAAGCATCTTTATGCAATGTAGGCCAGTAAAAACCGCTATCTAACACCTTCCTTGAAGTCTTCCTAGGTCCAAAGTGACCTCCACAAGCTAGGGCATGGCAATGATTTAGTACATCCCTCTGTTTCCACTCCGGGATACACCTCCGGATTACTTGGTCAGCTCCCATTCTCCACAAATACGGATCGTCCCAGAAATAATACTTGGCTTCATTTTTGAGCTTCATTCTCTGGGCCCGGGAGATTTCCTGCAAACTAGGCACCTCTCCAGTGACCAAGTAATTTGCCAGGTCTGCGAACCATGACTCATTATTTAGATGACAATTACCTTTCTCAGAATCTCCTGGACCTGTTAACGCCATGATTTTTTCCCAATTGATAGGTCTAGGAAATTCCCCTAAATAATACAAATGTTCCTCGGGGAATGCATCTGGTATTGCTTCCTCGGTCTCCCCTTGAAAAATACGACTAAGGTGGTCAGCCACCTTGTTCTCAGTTCCTTTCTTATCCTTAACCTCCCAATCAAATTCTTGTAAAAGTAACACCCAACGGATTAATCTTGGTTTAGACTCCTTCTTCGCCAGCAGGTACTTAATGGCCGCGTGGTCGGTGAAAACGATCACCTTCGACCCCAGCAAGTACAGGTGAAATTTCTCAAATGAATATACCACCGCCAACATTTCTTTTTCGGTGGTGTCATAGTTCTTCTGGGCTTGATTTAGCATCTTGGATGCATAAAAAATCACGTAGCTTTTCCCATCAACTCTTTGACCTAGCACCGCTCCCACGGCATAGTCGCTTGCGTCACACATGATTTCAAAAGGTAGATTCCAGTTGGGCGCTCTAATAATGGGAGCAGAAACTAACCTATCCTTCAACAACTGAAAAGCTTTTTTGCACTCCTCATCAAAAACAAACTCCACATCGTTATGCAATAAGTGAGTGAGTGGTTGAGCGATCCTTGCGAAGTCCTTTATAAACCTCCTATAGAATCCTGTGTGCCCTAGGAATCCTCTCACCTCTTTCTGATTCGTCGGGTAAGGCAGTTTTGAGATAACATCAATTTTTGCTTGATCTACTTGTATGCCTCTTTCTGACACCACATGCCCTAGAACAATTCCCTCAGGGACCATAAAGTGGCATTTCTCGAAATTCAAAACCAAATGCTTCTCCTGGAACGTCCTCAGCACTATATCCAAACTTGCCAAACACGAGTCAAATGAATTCCCGTACACAGTGAAGTCGTCCATAAAAATCTCGATGCAATCTTCCAGGAGATCCGAGAAGATACTCATCATACACCACTGAAAAGTACCTGGCGCATTGCACAGGCCAAACGGCATCCTTCTGTAAGCATACGTTCCAAAGGGACACGTGAAAGTTGTCTTCTCCTGATCCTCGGGATCCACATAGATTTGAAAATACCCACTATATCCATCCAGGAAACAAAAATATTGCTTGCCCGCCAACCTTTCCAACATCTGGTCAATGAAAGGTAATGGGAAGTGATCCTTCTTGGTAGCCTCGTTCAGCTCCCGGTAGTCAATACACATCCTCCACCCAGTAACAAGTCGAGTAGGGACCAACTCATTTTTATCGTTCTTAACCACCTGTATTCCTGACTTCTTTGGTACCATATGTACTGGACTAACCCATTCACTGTCTGGTATGGAATATATGATTCCTAGGGATAGCAACTTCAATACTTCCTTCAGCACTTCTTCCCTCATGTTCGGATTCAACTTGCGTTGTGGGTCCCTACAGGCTTTTGCTCCTTATTCTAGGCGAATGTGATGCATGCACAGATCTAGTCTGATCCCAACCAAGTCAGAGAGTGTCCACCCAATAGCCTTCTTGTTTCTCCTGATTACATTCAGCAATTTCTCTTCTTGTCCCTCGGTCAAGCTGCTGTTAATAATCACCGGGAAATTTTCATTCTCCTCCAGATACGCATACTTGAGCCCAGGTGGAAGCGTTTTCAACTCTTTCTTGGGAACATCTTTTTCCTGAGGCAAGGGATTTTTCTCTGTCGACTCAGTTGTTATTCCCTTCTTAGACTCAGTAGAACTGTCCACGCTCGCCACATAAGGTGCCTTCCTTGATCTGGCTAGCTCCGGGTTCGTACAGAATTCCAGAATCGCTTCAGCTAGCTCATCATCTGATAACTCACTCGTGTTCATTGCTTGACACCAACTAGCTACTTCTCTATCAATGTCATGACTTATTTCGGAATTCTCGATCTGTTCCTGCATTAACTCTGTCTCAAGATATTCTTGGACTAAGGGGTTAATAACATCTATAGCATGAAAATTTTCAACGTCAAGAGGTTTTTTCATTGCCTCATCTATGCTGAATGTATATTTCTCCCCATTATAATCAAGGCAGATGGTACCATCAAAAACATCAATGATAGTCTTAGCGGTACGCAGGAAAGGTCTCCCTAAAAGTACTCCGCCAGACTCTGCAGATTCATTATCACTCATTCTAATCACATGGAAATCTGTTGGGTACAAGAAGTCATGTACCTTTACTATCACGTTCTCAAGCACTCCTTCAGGACAAATGCATGACCTGTCTACCAATTGGATCACAACTTTGGTGTCCACCATGCCTACCCCTACTAACTTCTTGTATATAGACAGTGGTAACACATTTATGGATGCACCTAAATCACACATAGCATGCTCGATTTTTACATCACCAATAGAGACGGGTAAGGTAAACATACCTGGATCATTGCATTTCGAAGGCATCCTCCGCTTTTGAATCACTGCAGAGATGTTCTCGCCGATCAAAATTTTCTCACTAGGTCTAGCCTTCCTAGCTATAAATTCCTTGATGAACTTGCTAAACAACGGCAATTTCAAAGCCTGTAAGAATGGTAGATTAATCTCCAATTTCCCAAAAATATCCATGAAATCCACCGGCTCTTCCTTCTTCTTCTTAGCTTCCCCCCCGGCTTGGGAAAGGCTTCAGTCGCTTCCCTGCTCCGATAGAGCTTTCAGCTGAGAATTCTCCAGTTTCCTCCCTTACTGCCTCGTTCTCCAACTCCGGTTCTGGATCGAGGAAAAATGGTTCAGTTGACTTAGGCAGGGGTTTCTCCAAATCTCCTGTTTCAAGGTCATCCTTGACCAAGGAATTTTCTCCCTCCAAGTTCCTGGATCTAGGAATTGTATCCTCGTACTTTTTGTCTTCCTTGGAACCTGTCGCTTCCTTCGTTCTTACCACTGGCCCTTCATATCCCTTCCCGGATCTCAAGGTATTCTGACTTATATTCGCTCTATCCGGTGGCCTTACTGAGGCGGG
The DNA here is from genome assembly GCF_004379255.2 of Salvia splendens. Classification (NCBI taxonomy): domain Eukaryota; kingdom Viridiplantae; phylum Streptophyta; class Magnoliopsida; order Lamiales; family Lamiaceae; genus Salvia; species Salvia splendens. The sequence continues at coordinate 21,333,532 of NC_056045.1, forward strand.
AATCTTTCCTTCATTTCCCCTCATATCACTCAAAGAAGTGGCTATCTGCGATAATTGCTTGGCCAGCATATCCATGGCCGCCTTTTGCTCCTGTTGAGCATCTTGAAGCTTGTGCACTACGTCATTGTTTGATTGCAGGTTGTTTTGCATATGTTGCTAAAAACTGACGAGATCGTGCACCATATCATCGACACTCTTTTGTGGCTTTGGTGGCTGACTGGGTCCTGGCCATATATTCAGAGTCGGTCCACTCATCTGATTCTGACGAGCGTTTCCTTGACCTCCTGAAGAGTTGTTGTATTGATTTCCTTGACCCTGGTAATTGTTCTGAAAATTCCTTTGGTGCGGTGGTACATAAGAGTTCCCTTGATTGTTCTGATTTCTGTTTCCCTAGCTCGAGTGGTCTCCTTGGTTCCGATTGATCCAGCTGCCCTGCCCCTCTTGATTCATTCCTGACCAGTTACCTTGTCTTTCGGGCTGAGGTGCAAACTGCTGACTTTGTTGTGGTGCTGGCTGATTCTGCTCATTGTCAGTCCATCTGAAATTTTGATGGTTTCTCCAGGGCGCATCTCTCTGTCTCCCTGGATTCCAGCTCCCATCGGGATTCCAACTTCCCATTACATTGACCTGGGCCTGATAATCTCCTTCCCGGGTCCCGTAATATTGCTGAATTTGATTATCTCCTGGACGAGGAGATTTCTCCTTCCCTTGTGAAACTGGTGGATTTGTTTTTTCAATTGCGTTCAATAGAGCTTTCTCGAGCCTGTCAATCCTTGCTTCTACCTTATCATCTTCTTGCTCTCTCACAGCATGCACCGATCCTCTCCTCACTGCATTTCTAGGGTTATCGTATGCCTTCTAAGCGTCGATCAACTTCCCCAGGATTTCTCTTGCCTCACTTCCTCTCTTCCTTGTGAAATTCCCCCCACTCGAGGAGTTCATTAAGTCCTTTGACTCAGGAGTTGCCCCTTCGTAAAACAGAGAGTAGGTCTCTGCCTCTATCATTCGGTGATTCGGGCATGCATCCAACAATCCCTTGAATCTCGATCAATACTGACTCAAGGATTCATCGTAATCCTGCTTACACTCTAGTATTTCTTTTTCAGTGCATTCGTCTTGTTGGATGGGAAGAAATAATCTAAGAAATCCAACTTGAAGTTCCTCCATGTGCGGATAGAATCCGGGGGCAACCTCAATAACCACGTATTAGCTTCCCCCTTCAAGGTAAACAGAATTGCCCGTAGGCGATAATCCTCCTCTGTTGCTTCATTCGGCCTCTTCTGAATACCACAAAACTTACTGAATTCATTTAAGAACTCATACGGACACTCATTTCTGCGCCCAGAGAACGTTGGCAAGATGCCGAGTACGTTTGTCTTGATCTCAATAGTCCTCTGGCGCTAGTTCATTACTATGGCTTGGGCCGGCTCTCCATCTAAATGAGCTGTCAGTGACCCTATCTCTAGATCTGGATCTACCACTTGCGCCATGACTACTTCTTCTGCTTCCCCTGTTTCTGATTCGGGTGGTGACTCTGGATCTTCGCGTCCTGACGACGTCCAAGATTCGTTGCTAGTAAATTCACTTGGAAACGGATCTCCCGAGGTGAACCCTGATCTGGTTGTCACAGTAGAGACTATATCCTTAACCAGCCAATTAAACTGGCCGTGCTTCCAACAACTCTAATCTAATTACTGAACAATTAAAATAATTACACTTTGCAGCTGATTAAATTAATGAGAGATACAACTAATTAAATTAATCATACTTAGGGATTTCTAAGCTTGATTATTACAACATATAAATATAGTTTTTCACCATTTCTTATCTCCTCAGCGGCGCCGACACACACAAACCCTAGAAATTCGAAGACTCCGTGATCTTCAGCTCTGGCGACTGAATCGCCGCCATCAATAGACATAAACTACGATCTGACAACAACGGACTGAATTGCAATGTCTCCTTGCCAAAACTACGCCGTCTCACCACAAACTCTAAAGCTTTTACCCTACTCCGTCGATTTTTAGCGGCGACGACCAAAGCGCCTACGTCGCCGACAGAAAAGCTATTCGATTCAACCGACGATGATATAGAATCGCAAATCCCAGCCCCAATTCAAGGTGTTCAGAAGTTATTTGGTTAAACCGAAGATGATTTTGATTTAAGGTAAAATGTAAACAAATTTCAATTTTTTCTCTAATCCTTGAAATTTACTTAGATTTTAACATCTTTCATGTACTATTATTTTACAGACTCAGAGAAATAATGGAAAGCTTTAGACGATTCAAGATGTACAGATCCGACAACAGATGACGCAAACACTACAAAACCCTAGGATTTTGGGTTTACCTGGGGAATGAATCTACTCAAATCTTCAAAGTTCTGGCACTGGAAATGAAGTGTGTAACAACAACCTTAACTTGCATTACAAAATATGATATTTCTTTTAATTTGAGTCGATGTTTGGGATGTTTTAGAACCTTTTGCAGTATGATCATTCTTACTGATTTTGCAGATCTTCAATTGATCATTTTACTGAACTTTCTGAATATATTTAAGTATTATTTGTTGATATTTTGTTTTTTCTTATTATTTTATACAAACTGAATGTATCTGAACGTGTTGTTTTGAGTTTTTAGTTCCATTAAGCTTTTAAATACTACTCCATTAAGTTTTTAAATATTACAAAAATAAAAACTTTTTAGAATGAATACATCTGTTGTATATAAAACTGATCTTTTAATGCCTCCTGTTTCATTTAGATTGTTTATTATAATTTTGATTTTTTGTTTATAAATTCAGTTTTAGAATGTGCTAAATTAGCAAACGTACTATACGATCATGGTATTGAAAGGTGCCATTACTTAAGTTGGTGCTTTCTGCCACAAAAAGAAATATTCAAAACCACTCATTTATCTAATGCATATCTGTATTTGAAGTAATTAATGTTTTGTGCAGATGATGATATGAATTAGCAAGTAACATTGCTGCCAAAAAAGGTAAAAACAGCTTCATAGAACTATTGACTAAGTTATTTCTTTCAATGCTAAGGTACTGAATGTTGCTTGAATTTTTTTTTTGCCGGGAATCATCTTAATGGATTGCAAGTAGAAGAGACATAAAAAGAACAAAGATTGCGTACAAACTAAAGAATGAGGCCAATGAATATTTACAGGAACTGACAATTCAAATTCATATTGAATAGACATGCAGGTAAATACAGAAACAGTAACAAATAATTCCATATTTTAACTGCAGGGACAAACTGTGCAAAAGTCTCAAATAGAGGAGGCATTCAAGGTTTCAAGGATATGAGTGAAGGGCTACGATCTGGTAGTAGTGTGGTTTCACACGGAGTAAGCAAGTGTGCACAGAGAAAACTAATGCAAGTGCTCGGTCAAGACACACCGCTCCTTAAATCCACTGGATCACCAGGTCCAGTAACTCAAGAGAACACAGAGTGTTTTTGTCGTTGGACACACTCGACTCCCCTTCAAAAATAAATCCCTCAACCCGAATACTATAAATTAGCATAGGGAAGCGGGGTCGATCCCACGTAGATGGATTCGTGAAGTAGTGCTTAGAGACTCTGGAAACAAGCGGCTGCTGCCACGCAAAAGGGTTGAGAATTTTAACTACCTCTTGATCTAGGCACGAAATGTAAATGCTAGACCTAAGACACAGAAAATGTAATAGAATCAGACTTCAATACTGAGAGACACATTTTACTTCCTAGATTAAGTAAATGACTAACTAACTAAGACTAGACAGGGAAAATAAAACAGTGGGGACCATGACTCCAAATATAGCAAGTACGGCTAAAGCTGCAAATAACAAACTCATGCTCCAACTAAAAACGACATGCAATTTCCTAACCGATTCAAGCACTCAAATGGAGAAAACAGAGCATATATCTAGATTCGAACAGAATATAAAGATTTGGATGCCGGAAACTTGCTATGAACCGAAAATGCATCAGATCTACGTAAACTAGGCGAAATGAAATGAAAACACGTAAACTAGGCATAAAATTAAATAAATCTTGCTCAAATTCACGTCGGGTGCTTAATCCACTCCGGATCCAAGCGATCCGAACCCAACAACAGACACAATCGACTCCATAACTCCGGTTTTCACAGATCTGCTCCGATCAATTCCGAATTCAAACAATCACAGACAACTCTACAACACCAGCGAACTCAACCCTCCGATTCATCCACAAACAGACTCCGATCACCCAGATCCAACCACAAACCTGTATAAATTCAGAAAACAACTGCGAAACGCACCCAACTCGAACAATCCAGCTCCAAAATTCCGAAAATCAACATAACGGACGTAACAGAAAATCAAACTTGCATTAAAATAAGAGAATATTCGGCAAAAGTAAACAGAGGTCCGAGCTTCGAACAGCGAAGCTCGGCAAAATCAGCAAAGTATGAAAGCGGAAATTAAATTGTTTCTTCACCCCCACCGAAGGACGGTGTTACAACCCAATCGAAAATATATGAAAGCTCAAAGTAAACCTCAGTGCATGACCCCCCTGAATCTCCCCACGAAAAGAACCCAAGTGTGTGAAAAGTGAACTAAGCTACAGGCTGTTAGCGAGGCTTCCAACCCAGAAGATCCCTCCAGCGTGCATGCTTCTGCCTTTTATAGACGCGGACATAGCCTTCTAGAGTCTTCGTAGAAATCTCTATTCTACCTTCAACTCTAAGGCTTCCTCCGTCAAGCAATTTTCCGCATAATGTCCACTCTTTCGCCTATTTCCTAGGTCCACGCAACTGTCCTCCTCCTTTCCTGGACCTGGCTAAAATCTTCACACACCTGACTTAAAACGTGCGTTAGACCCAGAAATTTTACGAATTAAAACCCTAGACCTATGCATGAAATTAGCCTTATCAATGAGAAATGGAAGCAATGATAGATTCAAGGTTAGAACACCATTCATCAAGACTACATTAACTTACCTCATTCTTTAACCTTGAATCTTTCATTGCAACATTGTCATCAACTGTACTAAGCAACCCAATGTTCCTGTACTAAGGTTATGTGTTTACCTCCTTTATTTTTGCTTCTGAAATTGTTGGTTCTGATAATTTTTTCTTCTGTCTCTTTCTGCAAACTTCTTCCTTGCATCTTCTTTCCTGAATAATCACTTATAATGAATCAGGGTTTAACAACTAAAAGTATTATGCACTGCATTTACCTGTCAAATAGAGAGACCATTCAATCTTGCAATGAAAGATTCAAGGTTAAAAGACTACATTAATTGTATTCCTAGTACTAAAAGCAGCAAAAAACAGAAATGAAAAAAGAAACAAATATATTAGGAATGTAGAGTGAAGAAGCATAACAAACAAAGAAAGAACAGATACTAAGAGAGAGAGTATGCAGAGCATGAATTAGGGTAGAAATTAGAAACTGAACTATTAGTCTGAAAAATTTCTTTACTGATCACGGTTGAGAGAGAAAATAAGTGACAGTGGGAGTGTAAAGAGAAGAGGTATTTATAGGACTCCCATCTTTAGCATGCTGGTTAAAAAGATGCATCTTCCCCATAAAAACATTATCATTAGAGACATTTCAGATAAAAATAAGATAACATTAAAAGCTATTATTAGATAACAATAAATACACTAAAAAATCTTATATAACTTGTAGAACAGAATATTTAATCGATAATAATCTAAAAGATAGCATGTGAAATATTAATACTGCCACTTATATTATAATATTAATACATATCAACACTAATGAAATATTGCATAAGATTCTGCATTTATTTAAGACTCATACATTATTGCATTTATTAACTTATTAACTTATTTCTGTGTTATTTATAGGGGAATTATAAGATGAAAAACTAAATCCTAAAACAAAGCAGCCGCCTCTCTCATCCTTCTCTCTGCAGAAAAAGAAATAGAAGCCTATGTCACCCTTCTCTCTTCAGAAAAAGAAATAGAAGTACACCATAGATAACACAAACAGACGCCTCTATCTCCTCACTTTACAATCATCACACACCTCCTACAAATGACACAGCAGACGTGGGAAGCTAGAACCTACTCTACCAGATCAGCAATACATCAAATAAACAATATGCCAAGATAAAAACAAAAGGTATGAAACTCTTATGTATGCCTTATGGTTCCACATTATTTTTCTCTTCCTCTATCTCTCGTAGTTTAGATATTCAAAATTTGTGACCATATTCTCTTTTGTACTACTGATTTCATAATGCTGCTGCATAAATAATTTCAAACATATACAGAGTAGATTTTAAATATAAATACTAACACAATATTTAACTTTGTTCAATGAGACCTTGCATTGGAAACATATAAATTAATTTCTTTGATTTGCAGGAGTTATTTTTGTATTTAATAAGCTGTTCCTCTCCCTCTCTCGGTGTCTCTCTATCACTCTATCTCTCCCTCTGCCTTATTTTTCATGTTCTAAAATTGTGATACTATTATCTCTTATTTTTCATGTTCTAATATCTGATTTTATTCTGTAACTATGATATTCATATCACAGGTACTTACAAAATCCATAATTTCAAATATATACTTCACATTATATGTTTTACATATGAATACTAATATATTATTGATATTTGTTTAGGTAATAATTGCATTGGAAACAACATCAAATATGAATCTCTCTCTATGTGTTGGAAATTGCATAAAATATGAATATCTCTCCCCTCTCTCTCTAGCTCTCTCTCTCAGTCTCTCAAATATGAGTCTCTCTATGTGTTGGAAATTGCATAAAATATGAATATATATATATCTCTCTCTCTCTTGAACTGTCTTATTTTCATGTTTTATAATTTTGATTTTATTCTCCAAGTCTCTTGTTTTTGCAGATCTTGAATTAATCCTTTAACTGAACTTTCTGAATATATTTTAGTTGTACAAATGAAGTTATATTATTTTTTCCTATGGTTCATGTTATAAATGTATGAACACTAATATATTTTTTAAGTTTGTTCAGGAATCGAATTGCATTGGAACCTGGAGTAATTATGTATCTCAATTCCTATTCAAAAATATGTATATACGTAATTTTCTATAATATCTCTTTATTTGTAATAGAATAGGTTTAATTACACACCAATGAAACCTATAGATAAAAAATGAAAAAAAAACAGAATACAAACATTGGAATCATAAATTTCTTTTACATTGAGTGTAAAAACAAAAACAAAAATGCATGAAATAAGCAAAAGAAAAAAAATGAAACTTCATTTTCCTGCCCAAATCAGTGCCACGTGGCATGCCAAAAAACTGTCACTTTATATATGTATAGATTAGTTTTTATATTTCTATTAAATAAAGAGGAAGACATAAAATCTTTTTACTTTTCATTTCACACATATCTGATAGCATATTTCTTTAATACTCAGGGTACATTCATTCAAGCAACATTTAACCAAAAAGTGCTACAAAATCTGGAACATAAACTTTATGAAGGAGACATCTATTATATAAAAACTTTCTTTGTTAGGGACAACACTCTCAGAAACAAGGCTACTAATCATCTTTATAGACTGATTACGAATTTCAGAACAGAGATGTATGAAGTCAGAGATCCTGGTTTTCCAGCAAATTTGTTTTCTTTTAAAAACATTTGCTGATATATCAAGCAATGAGAATGAAGATCAAACATCCCTTTTTGGTATAAGTTATGTTATATAGTTTGTTTCAACACTTTAATTTACTATCTTTTGGTTCATTTATTTAGTTTTTAATTTGCCAGATATTATTGGGGTAATTACTGCCCCTAGAAGAGATTTGAAGCAAAATACATATAGGTTGATTGAGGTTGAAATAAGTGATGAGCAGTTAGTGTCACTGCCCCTGCATTTCATTTTTTATATCTGATTCTGTTTTTGTTACTAACTCTATTTCATTTTATACAGCCATAATAAGATATTGTGCACAATTTGGGATTCCAATATGGATTCTTATTTGTCTCAATTGAAGATGGCTGAAGGGACTGTTCCTATAATCATAGAGCAGTTTTGTAAGCCTAATGTTTTCAGAGGTTGTATTTCCATCCTATTTATACACTATCTTTGATAAACTGAAACTTAATTTATAATGTTTGTTTGTCATTTTTTAGGTGAGATTGGTGTATCCACTCATTATCAAGCATCCAAGATTTTAATCAATGCTGATGTGGCTGATGTCAAGGAGTTTAAGAAAAGGTAGTATCTTTTTCAAAGTCTATATTACTGTCTATTTATCTGAATAATATACATTTTTGTAGTTTTATGCTTTTGATCTTTGAGACTACACTGATATATATATTTTCTAACAAATATTAATTATAATGTTTAGGATTAAAGATGATGATACTTTTATTGCACAAGGGTCAGTGGATCAAGCTGGAGTAAAGCATAGTAGGGAGTTTGATGATCTTGCTGTCAAGTGTATTAGTGATGTTGTTTGTTTAGAGGTATTGAAAGATATCATCTGTATATTATTTGTTTTCTAAATACTGATTAGCATTTGTTTACAATATGTTCTCTTTTTAATTATGGAATAGCTTATTTCCGTTCTTGGTAAACATGATGGCTGCTACTGGAATTTTGGCAAAGTTGAATCAATTGAGCCTCATTTTGGGGAGTGGTATTATCTAGCATGTAAAACCTGTGTTAAGAAAGTTAGGGTGTTGGATGCCAATAAGTTTAGGTGTGATTTCTGCATTAAGAATTATGATGTTGCTGTCAAAAGGTATTCTTATGCATCCTTTTTTTTTTTCTCTGAATTAGTTGGTGAATATAATCTATTTTCAGAAGTTAATCAGTTTAACTTCTTTTTTCTCTTATTTAGGTTCAAGTTTGTTGTCAACGTAGTTGATGACACAAGTAATGCATCCCTTTTATTGTGGGATAGAGAAGTTGTCCAAAGGGTAACTGATCTTATTGGAAGTAGTATGGAAGTAATAATGAATCAATTCAAATAAGTCAAATTATATACATCAGGATTATAAGTTTGTATGTTTTAATCATGAGTTGCTTTGCTGTATTTCGGAATTCAGCTGTGGAATATATTCCTAGGAAACTTGAGGAGCTTCTTTTGGGTCAAAAGGTGTTGTTTAAGGTTCAAAGTAGGAACAACAAGGAGTATTATTGCAGATATCCATATACAGTTAACAAAATATGCAATATTCCAGAAATTGTGGAGAAGCATGTTCCTCTGAACATTGGATCACAAGTTCTGAATTCTGATGTGAAGTTGTGTGATTTACTCTTTGGTGATGATATAGTAGAGGTATTTTATTCAAACAAATATTAAGACCTTTTCTTACATTTTCCAATTGATTTGAGTTGTTTATTAGAACTGCTTTAACTTTTTTTTTAGGTAAGTGGTAAGGGCTTTGTCACTCCTGATTTATCTGTGGTTACCAAGGAAAATGGGGTTGAGTGGGTTGCTGAAGGAAGTGTGAAGAGGTGCTTGGAAGATGAGTTTGATAGCTGTGATGATTTCTGCTTTGGAAAGATCAAGAAGAAGATGAAGAAAGCAAATGTGATTGAAGAAGAAGATGAGGCTTCTGTCAGCTACAGTCAGGACATCTCTATTGCTGATTAGTGTTGGAAAAACTTCTGAATTTGTATGTTTTTTTTTTTATTTCTGCTTAACCCTTTTGAACTTATCAGAATCTTCATCTTAGTTTTTGGTCTTATTTGGCACTCTTAAGATGAATTTTATCTGTATCCATGAATGATGTTTTTTCTTAATGAATTCTTCTTTTGATTTACAATTCTGGCTTATATATTTCTTCTTTGAAGTTGTCTATCATTTATTAGATTTATCTTTATTTATCTTTATTCATGTCAGATTTTTGTTTTTTTAACACTTATAAATTTATCATTATATTTTAAAAACATTAAGTCTTCACAGATACTTTCATAGAGTATTTCAGAAAGTAGCACAAACTATATTCTACAAGTTTTGTAGAATATACTTAAAATAGATTATGCTTGGTATCACTTCATATAAATGAAATACAAATACACTCTACTTTTTCTGATTTTAGCTATTAATTAATTTATTTACTCTTTCAAATACTACTCAGAAATCTACTAAAGAAAATTATCATAGCAATATAATCAGTCAAAGGTTGAAATTTTCATACATGTATCAACAAATATTAGTCCATATATATTAGTATCCATTTACATGCAATTGATTCAACAACATTTATAAATATATGTGTAATATATGTAAGATATCTTAATGGCATTCTTTGGTTTTACTTAGGATTCCTTGAGGCAAACCTTTGCAATTACTAAGAGCATCCGCAGCGGTGGCGAATGTCGCCACCGCCGTCCGCACCGTTGGCAAGGCGAAGGACCGCCGCCGCTGGCACGGCGCTGCTCGATGTATCGAGCACGTCCGTGCCAGCGGACGCACACGTATCGCGCTCCCATTCGTCAACGGCATAGCCATTGTGTCGCGCTCCCATTCGTCCTTGCGGAAGAGCACAGTTGTGGGTGTTGTGCTCTTGCCAGAGAGCAGGCATGAATAGTACCGCCCGGGCCCACAACCGTGCCGCTGGCAAGAGCACGGTTGTAGATGCTCTAAGTTTTGATTCCTAATATGCAAAATTAGTTAACTATCAGGATCATTATTTTATAGTTATACCTTAAATCAAGTATGTCTGCCTCCTTCATAGTCATCTTCTAGATATCATGCCTGATTTACTGTCTTCCATCATTTATGTACCTATGCAAATGATATATAACTGTCAGATTAAATAAAGAATAGAAATTGGAACTTGTTGACATATGTTTAAAACCTATATGTTCCTACAATTATACTACATTTTAAAACTCATTCTAAATATATGTGTATATGTGTAGAAGTATATTAGCCCATTCTAAACCCATTTTGATCCCCAAACCCTAGGATTAAGCAAGTGAAAGGTCATGTTGGAATCTATGAGACTCTCTAACTTAACACCTTTTAAGAACACTTTTTGCTTTAAGTATTTCACTCTCTTCTTGCAGCAGATTGTGTTTATATTTTTTAGGTGTCTGCAATGAAAAAATTGAAGAAATCTACAATCTTAAAGAGCTGTTTCTATCAAGGTTTATCAGCTGAAGTATCAGGTATAGATTATACCTTTGAGTTATTTGATAAGTTTTCTGTTATAGCTATTTATCCTTCCTCTTTATGGCTATTCCATTTGCTTTCCATGTTAATTGATAAGGCCTATTTCATGCATCGGTTTAAAGGGTAAAAAGTGTGCTACTTGATCAGTTTTACGCGGAAGACGAGTGTTAATTGTGCAGGAATGCCGCTTGACCAAGGGCAGTGATAAGTCGTATTCTAGGCCTCGGTTACTGGTCAGTATGACAGGTTTAAATGATTATATTTGCAAAGCAGTTGCTCAAAGTGTGCAGGATAAGTGTTCTGGCCAGTAGGGAAGTTCCGGAGTGTTCGGGTAGAAAAAGCGCCAGCATGGTCTCATACTGATCCGTATACGTGCTAAAACGGCTTGAGATGAAGAAGACGGATAGCTGGGACGGATTACCCACAATTAAGGGCAAAGAAGTCAAATTGCAGCGAGGATTTACCCTAAAAATCAAGGGTAGCCTCCCTATAAAAGGTAGCCAAGTTGGAGAGAGAAGGAGAATCCGGGAGGAAAAATTCACCATCATCCTTAGGTAGAGAGTTCTCTCGGTAATTTCAGTCTTTCAGCCGTGTCCACTTCTTGCCTCGCCGAGCCATGATCACCTGACGTTCAGAATGTTCCCGAGTTCCAGTCATCGTCCGTTCCAGTTAGCTAGATCGTAGTTCCAGTCAGAGATTTTATCGCCCGGAGTGGCAAACAATCTTTAAATTGCTTTCGTAGTTTAATTAGTTCTCCGTTTTTACGTTGGATTTCTGTTACATTTTGGGGTTTTGTCGTTTTGAAATGCTTGCTTTGGATATCCGAATGTGTTAATGCTATGAAGTTGATTTCCGTTTCGTTCATTGTAGTGTTCTTTTCTTTCCTTGTCTAGTTAGCTTAGATCTAAGATTTCTCGGTGTTTTAAGTGCTAAATCTCTAAATTCTGTTACGTAACAAATTTCTTTAGGATAGGTAAACATGTACTATTTGATCTGGAAGTAGATCGTTGCATGCAAGGCTTCGTTTTATTTTCTGAATCGATCTTTCATGTTGACCAGCATGCAGAAGTCCAGTTTCAGCGTTTGATTTCAGATTTGATTTCTTAGTTTTAGATCTGTGTTCGCGAGTTGTTAATCTGCGTTTGCCGGGGTTGGATCTGGAATTGTTATCTGAGTTTAAGTTGTGTTGTTGGAGAAGACGATGTCTACATCCAGATTGGGGACCACCTTACTTTTATTTACTTTTGCTTTCTTTTGTCCTTCACCTCTGGTGTACCTGCAGATCTGTCAGCCTAGTCACCACTACCTCCACTACACTCTGAATATTCTGTTTAGCCAAAAATAGAAATACCGTCCTTTCCAAACAATTTCTGTTACACCATGTCCCCTCATTTCCACGTACACAGTTGCATTCCATGATCTGCTCCCCCATCCTAGTCAGTAGGACGCCACCCTTTAATTACTCGCCTAGGTAGAAACTCAACCCGAGCGTGGTAGCTAACCAACCCTCCAAAACATCACCGCAGTAGTTTAAACGCACCATCTCTGTGGGATTCGACCCTTACCTCCACTATACTGATCAGTAGAAGTGGGTTGAGGAATCTTTGAAGACGAGGTCTAGGCTTAGTTAGGATCTTTATCCTGCCAGTAGGATATATCCTCACTTGAACGACACCTACACACCTCGTAAACCTCTTCAAATGGCGCCGTTGCCGGGGATGGATGGCGTTTTATATACTATTGTGTGTGATACTTTGGCGTAAATATTGTGTATAATTTTTCTCTTTTTCTTTTGTTTCAGTTTATGAGAAGCAGTTTCGGATCCTAATCCGTGGAAACCGAAGATACTTCAGCGAGGATCCATACTTGTGACCACTCGTTCTGGCCTGTCAACAACTCTGTCTGACCTAGACACGAGTAGCGACGAAGAACAGTACACCATAGAAGGACCAATTCCCCGTGGAGTTACCACTGTTGGAAGGCAATCCAGGAATGGCTGCCAACATGGACGAAGATCCAGAGATCGGTACGCTGAATGCGCATACCGAAGGAGAACCACCGCAAGCTATCGTGGTCACCCCGGGACAGACTGCTTGTGACGTGAAGCCTCATGTCATAGCGATTCTACCTACATACTGCGGGAAAAGCTATGAAGGGCCGTATGAGTTCCTTCACGAATTTTGTAAGATTTGTAGAGCGCAGAGAAGACCAGCAGGAGCGACTGAAGATGATTATAGGCTGAAAGCTCTGCCATTTGTGCTCAAGGGGGGAAGCGAACACCTGGTTCATGCGCTTTGCCCCCTGACTCTATTGAGACTTGGGCCGACTTCAAGTCAGCATTCCTGGGCGAGTTTTTTCCGTCATCTAAGACAAGCGCACTGAAGAGAGAAATAACGAATGTGAAGCAAGGATATGACGAGCCCTTGAGCGACTATTGGGCAAGATACATGGGTCTTTTGGAATCGTGTCCCAACCATCGCATGGCGGACATTGAAGTACATCATACTTTCTACGAGGGCATGAACGCGGTAACCAAAGACCTGGCCAATTCATCTTCGGGAGGAAGCTTCACGCAATTACGGGTCAGCGAAGCAAAGAGAGTCCTAAGGAAGCTACTGAATGCAAAGAAAGAGTATGACCATTCAAGGGAAGGATACAACCGAGAGCGGGCTGCGGTTGCATCGACTACTGATCAGGAGAACAAGCTGGAGCAGAAAATGGACTTGAAGATGGATGAACTGAAGAAGTCACTTTTGAGTGCCATCGAGAAGAGCACTCCACCCCCTCTCCCAACTGGGAACTACAAGGGTGCAGAGCAGGGGAATCAAGGGGCCCAATACGAGCATCCGAATGACTTGATCAGAACGGAGCAAGCTAATGCTGCTGGGTATTTTAACCAGAATGGGAATTGGATCCAGGGGAGACAACGGGACGCACCATGGAGGGACCACCCGAATTTTCGATGGGAGAAGGGAACCAAAACCAGAACCAAGGTCAAGGCCAGAACCAATATAACCCTCACCCGAACCAAAACCCTAACCGTGGACCAGCAAACCCAGACTTCCAGCCCAACTGGTCAGGAAGAAACCAACAAGCCCAAAACTATAACCCACAAAGCTCAAACTCGAACCCTGTTTACGTGCCACCCCATCAGAGAAATTTCCAAAACTACCAAAATCAACCAAACCAAGCATCCCAACACCATCAGAACCAGAATCAATTCCAAGCCCAGCACCAGAATCAATATCCTCAAGATCAGTACACTCCTCCTGCCCAATATAACCAATACCCCGCCTAATCAAGGACAGCAAACCTCCAGAACTATCAACACCAAGGGCCGGGTCATTTCCAAAACTCGAACAGGCCGAGGAGATCCGTTGAGGACATGATGAGTGAAATGCTAGCATCACAACAGAACATCAAAGGAGAATTGCAAGCCCATAATGAGGTCGTGCAGGGGATGCAAAATGCCCAGAAAGAACATAAGGCGAACATGGATATGATGAATAGGCAGTTAGCTCAACTGGCCAGTTCGATGGGTGATTTGAAGGGAAATGCAGGAAAACTCCCATCTACAGTCCAAATGCCCGAGAAGGCAAATGTGAGTAAGGTCACGTTGAGGTCAGGAACTACTTATGATGCACCTCAACCGAAACAGCCGAGTGAAGGATCCAATGGAACGAAGATAGGAGGCGAGACAATTTCAGCTGAGGAAATAGGGAATTTCATGCCTCGAATACAGGATCCATTCTTCCTGGATGATACACCAAGTATAAGAGGTGAACCCGATGCCTTACTGACCAGGAAGGAACCCCCTCAAGAGAAAAATCCCAGAATGGAGACTCGAACCCAAGAGCTACCAAAGAAAGTTGCTGAGGAACCCGTAGAAGAGAAAAAAGGGGAGAAACCATTCCCATTCCGATTTGTTACAAAGAGGAAGAAAGAGAACCCGGTCGACTACTTGTTCGATTTTTAGAAGGTTGGACGTCACCATACCATTCCTCCAAGCCGTGAAACTAACTACCCCCGCTCGGAAATTCATTAAGGATTTCATAGCCGGGAAAGCTCAAAAAGATGGTCAAATCATGGTGGAAGGGATCGCATCCGCAATTGTGCAAGAGAAACTGCCGCCCAAAAGGGCCGATCCAGGTATGTTCACTTTACCCATAACTATAGGGGATGTGAAGGTTGAACATGCGATGTGTGATCTTGGAGCTTCCATTAATGTCATGCCATTATCAATCTATAACCGCCTGAAAGGAGTGAGGCTGTCAAACACTAGGGTGTTGATCCAGCTGGCTGATAGGTCGTGCATAAGCCCTGAGGGAGTTTTTAGAGAACGTGTTGGTTAGAGTACAGGAGTTTCACATACCCTGCTGATTTTTATGTGATCAAAATGAGTGAGCATGAAGCGAGAGAGTCTAGTGGAGTCTTGTTAGGGAGACCTTTTTTGAGGACGGCTAAGACAATAGTGGATATGGCCGAGGGGACTATTTGCATTGATTTTAATGGTGAGAAGTTTACTTTTGATATAAATGATGCCATGAAGAAACCCAATTGATTCTGAAAATCTATGCTTTGTTGATGTGATTGACCCTCTAGTCCAAGATTTTCTTGAGACCGAACTATTACAGGAAAAACTCCAGGCTTTAGATGCTTGTGATCAGGCCGACGAAGAAGCTGCTGCGTGGTGTGAGTTGATCAGTAGCCAGGGGTTGACCGACGAAGAAATAGAAGGAGCGATCAAGGAATTCTGTCAAAAGTCGGCGTTCATTGGAGCCGCAGGGGCCAAGCTTCCAGTCAGTACGGAAGAACCTTCAGGGGAAGACTTAAAGAAAGACGGGGAGGCCCAGAAAAACCCTCTACCCGAAGACACACTTCCACCCCAAGTCGAGCTAAAAAAGTTACCATCGAACTTGAAGTATGCCTACCTCGGGGAGGAGAACTCATATCCCGTAATCATCAACAGCAGTCTCACAAAAGAACAAGAAGCGCGGCTACTGACTGTGTTGAATAGGAATAAGAAGGCAATCGGATGGAGCCTTACAGATCTAGTAGGGATAAGCCCCGACGTTTGCATGCACCACATCAGGCTAGAAGAGGGAGCGAAGGCTCATCGAGATGCTCAAAGGAAGGTAAACCCTAACATGCGAGAGGAAATTTTAAAGGAAATCTTGAAGTTGTTGTCGCTAGGGATTATCTATTCAGTGCCGGACAGTGAGTGGGTCAGCCCGATCCACATGGTTCCAAAGAAATCCGGGATCCAAGTTGTCAAGAATGAGAGGAACGAGCTGATTCCAACAAGGCTGGTCACGGGTTGGCGAATGTGCATCGACTACCGGAAGCTGAACAACGCAACAAGGAAGGACCATTTTCCTTTGCCTTTCATCGACCAGATATTAGAGAGATTAGCTGGGAAAAAAATTTTTCTGCTTCCTAGATGGGTACAGCGGGTACTTCCAAATTCACGTGGATCCTGAGGACCAGGACAAAACCACTTTTACTTGCCCGTTTGGAACCTATGCATACCGTCGCATGCCTTTCGGTTTATGCAACGCTCCAGGTACGTTTCAACGATGCATGATGAGCATATTTTCCGATTTGATTGAGGAGTGCATAGAAATATTTATGGATGACTTCACGGTTTACGGAGACTCGTTCGACTCTTGCCTTCATCATTTGGACATAGTTTTGGAAATGTGTCAAGCAAAGAGTCTGGTTTTGAACTTCGAGAAGTGCCATTTTATGGTCACCGAAGGGATAGTCCTAGGACACGTAGTCTCAGAAAGAGGTATCCAGGTGGATCGAGCCAAGGTGGATGTCATATCCAAATTACCATTCCCTACTGATCAGAAGGGAATAAGGGGTTTTCCTGGGACATGCTGGATTTTATCGAAGATTTATAAAGGATTTCTCCAAAATCGCCCAACCCCTTACCAGACTGCTTCAAAATGATGTGGAGTTCGTTTTTGATGAGCAATGCAAGGCAGCTTTCGATCTTCTCAAAGAAAAATTAGTATCCGCACCTATCATACAAGCTCCTGATTGGAACCATCCTTTCGAAGTAATGTGCGACGCCAGCGACTTTGCGGTAGGGGCCGTGCTGGGTCAGAAGATCGATGGGAGGAGGCACGTAATTTTTTATGCGTCCAAGACTCTAAATCAAGCCCAGCGGAATTACGATACCACCGAAAATGAGATGCTGGCAGTGGTGTTTTCTTTCGAGAAGTTCCGGCCATATTTGCTGGGATCTAAGGTCGTAGTATACACTGACCATGCAGCCCTTAAGTATCTAGTTACCAAGAGAGAATCAAAACCACGCTTGATCCGATGGGTACTCTTGTTGCAAGAATTTGATTGGGAGGTGGAAGATAAGAGAGGAGTCGAAAATAAGGTGGCAGACCATTTGAGCAGAATAGAGCAAGAAGGAAACAGCGAGGAGGTGCACGACCAGTTTCCAGAGGAACACTTATGTGAGGTGATTTTTGCACCCAGAAAAATTGATTGGGAAGAAGTGTACAAACTTACTGGTCAGAATGATGCAGCAAAAGGAAAAGAGAAGGTAGGGCAGGAGCCATGGTATGCGGACCTGGCCAACTACCTAGTAACTGGAGAACTTCCAGAGGTACCAAGTGTTACCAAAGCCCAACGAATGAAGATCAAGAGTGAGGCAAAATATTATTTTTGGGACGACCCTTACCTATGGAGAGTAGGATCCGATCAAGTGATAAGAAGGTGCATTCCTGACTGGGAACAGCGGGATGTGTTGACCCACTGCCATTCGTTAGCATGTGGAGGGCACTTCGGATCCAAGAAGACGGCAAGGAAGATTCTGGATAGCGGCTTTTACTGGCCAACTCTCAACAAAGATGCATACGAGTTCTGCCGGAGCTGTGAGCGTTGCCAACTGACCGGTGGAATATCTGCCCAAGATGAGATGCCGCAAGTACCGATTATTGTTTGTGAATTATTCGACATATGGGGAATGGATTTCATGGGGCCTTTTCCCTCGTCCTATGGCAATCTGTATATCCTAGTCGCGGTGGATTACGTCTCCAAATGGGTAGAAGCGACGGCCACAAGTACGTGTGAAGCAAAGGAGGTGGCCAAATTCTTAAAGAGTCACATTTTCAGCCGTTTCGGAGTCCCAAGGGCGATCATCTCTGATCAAGGTACACACTTTTGTAATCGTACAATTGAAGCTTAATGAAAAAGTACGGTGTGCACCATAGACTTTCAAGCCCCTACCACCGCAAGCTAACGGCCCAAGCCGAGATCTCTAATCGGAGATAAAGAAGATTTGGAGAAAACTGTAAATCCTTCTCGGAAGGATTGGAGCGTGAGATTAGAGGATGCTCTCTGGGCATATCGAACAGCCTACAAGACCCCCATTGGTATGTCCCCTTACCGAATAGTTTTTGGAAAAATGTGCCACTTACCTGTAGGGATCGAGCACCGAGCGTACTGGGCAGTACAGAAAGTGAATATGGATGCTACAAGCCTGTGAGGAGGAAAGGAAGCTGCAATTACAGGAGCTTGAAGAAACTTAGATGGAATCTTTCGACTCGGCCATGTGGTACAAGGAGCGAACGAAATTATGGCATGATAGAAATCTGAGAACCAAGGAGCTCCATGTTGGCCAGAAAGTACTACTCTTCCAGTCGAGATTGAAGTTAATGCCCGGGAAACTCAAATCTAAGTGGACAGGACCGTACATCGTAACAGCCCTCCGAGCTAATGGAGCGGTGGAGATTTCAGGGAGGTCTTTCTAACTCTGAGCCTTTTGTTGTGAATGGACATAGGTTGAAAATCTTTAGGGATAATAGTGAGGTGGGGGGTAGTGGATGAAATTCCACTACTACCACATACTAAGGTCACATACTGATTAGTAAGATAGGAATTTGGAATTCCACGTGGCTAGTTTCATTTTGATAATATTCTGCATATACTGGCCAGGTAGGATTCCAAATTACCTAAGGAGAATGTAAATACTGTATATACGTAATTAATTTTTGCATGCTTGAAATTTTCTAAAAATCCAAAAATATATTTTCGGGCCTTAAATTTAGGTTGGGGTACACTTTGACCAAGGAGATTACCTATTAGTGTCACTCCAATTTGTATTTAAGTGCCATTTTGAATTATTTTCCGTAATAGGTAAGTATAGAGGGAAATTGTGGATAGGACGTAAATTTGAATTAAGCGTGTGCAGCTTTTGCAGGGTGGTGCAGTGCTGGAATGGTGTGGAGCAGAGAGAGGTACACACGCTAGCCAATCAAGAACCAACACCTGTCGCCCAACCACTTTTCAGGATGAAGCGGCATGACCTGTAACCAGTGATAGCCGGTTGAAACCACCTGCAACTGCCATTTCTAATCCGAACTAAACCAACCGACCCTCCCTTTTTTCCCTCAAAAACCCTCATTTCCAAAATACCTTTCAAGAAATTCTCCTCTATCCCTCTCACAGAACCATCGTTCTCAAACCAAACCCTAATTTCTACCGTCAAATCACAAATTACAGTCATGGGTAAGAAAGCTATCGCAAGGAAAATCAAGCCCCCGTCGTGCGAACACCCAAGATACGCAGCCGCTGCGAGAAGATACCCCGGAGGCCCAACCACAGTCGAACCAACCACCCCGCACCGACTGCTCAACCCGCCGGCCACTATTTCTTTGGATGCCGTAATGGTATTCCTTCGCCAACAAGACCCGACTAGGGACTGGACGGCGGCATTGACCAATTTCGGCCACACGGGGGGGAATAGGAACCGCACCCAGTGAAATTCCTCATGCACAGGTCAAGACACGCAGAACTACAGTCGGAGGAAGGATCTCCCCTCAGCCACCGCGGCATCGGAACCCTCCGGTACCAGATTCTGGCAGACCTGGAAGCTATCGCCGCGTTTTACAGCTCCGACTCTGAGGAGCGAAAGAAAAGGTCCCAGCCAAGTAAGGGAAACCTAGGGAGAGAGTGGCGGAGCAAAAATGACGCCCTAGAAGGACCCAGTATTTCAAGAAGTAGACGGCCAGAGATAGATCTGAACGAATACAGCCAGGAAACAGGGCCTCATGACGGACGAGGAGTTTGACTCGATAATGAACAGGGTAAACCGAAGAGAGGAGACAACTGACTTGGTGGCTGAGGGTCTGGACCTCGCACCAAGATCAGTAGGAGAGAATGAACAAGCTTTTAGAGAACCCATACCGAAGGATAAGACATCCCAGTCAGAAGGAGAAGAGGAGAGGGAAAAGCAGAGTGAAGCCAAGGAAGCAGGAACAGAGACAACAGAACCAGAGGTAGAGGCATCCACCCCAGGGGCACCTCCGGTAGTTAAACCGATCCCCGTCAGAAGGAAACTGGTAGTGAAGACAGGCTCCAAGGCAGAGCCACCCAAACCGCAGAGGAAATCGCAACGTTGTTTGGGTAAGTGGGCACCCAACAGGGCGAACCGAACACGGCGGAGGATCCCCTAGAGATCGTGAGTGACGACGAACCCTGTCCGGCGCAAGAGGATCAGGGTGTGGAAGCCGAGCGGGTGGCTGAGGGACTGGACCTCGCACCCGAGTCAGTGAGCCCCGAACAATTGGAGAAGGAAGATGCCAAGAAAGAGTGTAGATCCCAGGAGACGCCACCAACCGAGGCGGAAGAGGAAGCTAGATACCAAGTAGAAAGGAAAAGAAAGGGCAAGACCGTTGTGGAGAAAAAATCAAAAACCAAAAGAATGCGTACCCCGAACACAGGCATAGTGATCACTGAGACTGCCCGGAGGACCCCATCAAACCGGCAGACACAGAGCGATAGTGAGTACGAGGCCAGTGAAGAATCTGAATCAGATAGCGACACAACCATGGAAGAGGAGGAATACAAGGAGCGGGAACTCCCCAACGATCATCGAGAACTGTTGCATCCACCTGCCGAACCACTCCGGTATAAGCGTTGGACGGTGGAACTCACGGATGACGTTGTGGAAGAGATGAAGTTGTTTGACGACAAGAAGCTCCAGTCAGTTTACCGCACAAAGAACGCAAAAGGCAAGAAGGTTAAGTGTGGAAAGGTAATTCATCTCCCATCCTTAGATGAGATGCAAATTAGTGAATCGTTTCTAGCCCTTTTGCATGAGTTGGGTTTTGAATGGTTGTTGAGGAATGAGAAGTTAAGTGTCCCGGTCGATTTGGCCAAGGAGTTTTTCGCAACTTTTCGATTCGAAGTCACAACTGATTTGGATATAGAGTGTGTTAGCTTCAGGGTATTTGGAGGAGAAATTAGGATGAATCTGATTGAGTGGACTGTGAGGTTGGGTATATGCAGTTTGGAGGAGGCAATAGGACTTGAATGGAGAAACAGGGAGCGGGGGATTCCCCGCCGGCATGTGGAATTTGAGCCCCAGTCGGCTTGGGAGGAACTTACTCACCCCGGAGCAGGGCAGTTCCAATCCACGATCTCCCGATCGATCCACCTTAGCGACCCCGTTTTACGCCTGGTTCAACTTTTTTTAGACTACAATCTTTTGGGGCAGTCTAATTCGGCAGTCCGGACATCAATGACGGAGTTGTACCTTATATGGTGTGCAAAAAAGGGCAAGAAGCTGCACTTAGGGTTCTGGACTGCATACACATGTCACCTCGTCGCAACTCACCCAGCACGGAATATTTCCCTCTGCCATATATTGGGAATCTTCATGAGGAACAACATCACCGTTTCGGAGGACGAAGACCTAACCCCACTAACGATGGTGAGCGCCCCAGGATTGTTCGACATCCCTCTGTTCGTCCGAACGAACACGGTGTACATGAGGCAGGGCGTGCCCTACTTTTATGCGATGGGAGAAGAGGCAATACCCACTGCTCGGATAACAACAGCTCAGGAAGCACCAGGACATGACCAGAGGCGAGACAGAATTGAACAATCTGTGGAAAAGATGGCTGAGGAAAATAGACAGATGAGGGAAGAGATGATTCGTTTAGCGTCAGAATGGAACAGGTATTGAAGGAGTCTGCGGAGCAGAGAATACTGACTCAGAAGCAAGCCGCTCTAGAAAGGACAGTCACTGAAATGGCAGAGGAGAATCAGCAATTGAAGGCAGAGGTGATCAAGCTGGCAGGAGTTGTGGAAAGGATGTTGAAGGGCTCTGCAGAGCAGGATATGATGCATCAGAGGCAGGCGGCCATGGAAGCTATCGTATCAGATCTCGGGGAGGAAAACTCCAAGATGCAAAAAGCAATGAACAGAATGTTAGCCAGTATGGATAACATCTTAGAAGAAATGACCTACCTGAGGAAGGAGCAAGCTGCAGGACCGAGTGGCCATGGTGGCCGGACTGATGAACCACATATCCAAGAGACCGGAGTAGAAGATGAGCAAGAGACAGCGGACGCCGAGGTGCCGGCAAGAGCCGAGGAGCCGGCGAAGGAAAATGAAACTGGAACGGAAGAGGACAACCCGAAGGAACAACCTGCACCACCTGCCCCACGAAGGAGCAGGCGACTTCGATAGACCCCCCCCTACTGACCAAGTTAGTTTTTTTTTAAGCTTTTTTAACTTTTCGTATTTTTGTTATGTTGTGGTATTCGGTTAGGTAGTATAATCTGTGTTTGCGAGCAAACCCCACTTCATAACACTTAGCCTATTCCATAGTCTAAGTGTGAGAAGTTAGGGTTTGTTTCTTGGTAGCATGTTTTCTGTGTTTCTTTTGTATATACGTGTTTCTTTGTTTAGTGGATTTTGTCCGGTGTTCAAACCTCTCCCACTTAGCCTATTCCATAGCCTAAGTGTGAGAAGTTTCTGTTTGAGTTGTTATTTTTGTTTGTTATTTTGTTGTCTGTGTGTCTACCATACTGGCCAGTACTTTTTTTTTCACTTCACAGCCTTATCTGGGGCAGACACTTGTGAAGTAGGAGGGGGGACGTAATGGCCAGTATGATGTATATATGTGTGTTCTGTGTTTGTGCTCGTTTTGTGTTTTTTAGGTCTAGTTTTTTTTTATGTGTGCTGATTTGGGCTTAAAACTCAACCGTCCTGAGCTGGAGGTGAGGGGAATTGAGGGAGATAAGACAAGCTGGAAAACCGAAACCACTCTCCTTAGTACCTCCTGACCAGTATGGATGATGTGAGTATGAGAGAAAAGCCCACACTTAGAGCCAAACACGAAAGCCCTCTAAAATGTGAGTTATAAGCCTTAAAGTGGAACCACTTTCCACATACACTTAAAGAAAAGAGAGGCTGCCACAATTTGCCTAGGGTGAAGTGATCACGGGTAGCAAATACTGAAGGCAGTAGGAACCCCCCCATAAAAAAAAAAAAAAAAAAAAAAAAAAAACCACCACCTTTAGAACCCTTTTTTCTTAACCTTTTTATACCCAGATAAACCCCCCTAGCCCTGGGACTGTGTGGTAAGGCATGAAACAAATGGAGCTTACTGGCTAAGATTTAAGAAAAAAAATGTGTAATATATTAAATAAAAACTATAAAAGTATGAAGAAAAAAAAGTAGAGGACAATAAAGTGCAAAAGACGAGAAAAGAGTAAAAGTGAAAAATGTGTACTTTTTAAACTAAAAAAAGGAAATGGACTCTACTATGTAAATGAGAATGATCTCTACATACTGTGGAAAGGTTTAAAATTGAATACAGTAATCTCACCGTGCCCCACAGTTTTGGCGGGAAACTGCGTGCTATAAGAAATCTGCATCTTTTTGTATCTGCAACTTGCATAACTATGTTTCCTCCTTGGTAAAACAAATCTTTTGTAGTTGCAGGCCTATTTTTTAAGCCTAATTCATGAACTACAAATTGCAAATTGTGAATTCTTTCAATTCTTCTACTGTTACCGATCCTCCTCTTTGCCTCTTTCAAAGAAACTTAACCTGAGATTTAAATTCATTTGCATAAGTGGTCAATTACACAAGTTATAGTTAAAACTTGAAGATAAAATAAAAATATATAAGTATATAGTACTATATGCGATTAAAATTGTTAAACAAAATATCAGTACTATATTAATAAATCTAAACCCTAGATGTACTTCCTTTTTTTTTTTTTTTTTTTCTCAACCCTAGATGTACTTTAAAGTCTAATATTTAGATTACCAAATATTCAATAGTAATTTAAAAAACTGATTATAGGTTGATTTTGCTTTTTTCTAAAAATGTTATGTAACTCTTATATAAAAGAAAATCTGAAACTGCAATAGCTCTATTTGTTTTCAGAAAAAAGTTTATTTGATTGAAATACGTTTAAAAGAAAATAGAAAATTCCAATAGTTGTAAGCATTTTTAGTGAAGATTTATTTGTTTTTATTTATTTATTTTTATTATTATTATTTTTTTAGAAGATTTATTTGTTAAATGAAACTTGGAGTGTAAGAAATAAGTTTAATAGTAGTATATGTTTTAAAGAAGGAGCTTTGATTTGAATAAGGCATTTTTTTGTTAGGTCCAAGAAGCTTCAAAATCGTACCACAAGCCATCAATATTGACTCCTTATGTTCTCCAAAACAGAGTTCTTTGAGATATGTGATGCTAATTTTTTTTTTTTTTTTTTTAATTTTTTTTTAATTTTAAAGGAGGATCGACGATGGTTCCCCATCTACCCTCCGATATGTGATGCTAATTTCCCTTCAAGGATCTTCTCTTTTCAGCCTTTTGATGAGAAATCCAAGCTAAAGAATCTTGAAGGGGAAATTATGTTTGGTAATATCTTTAATTTATATTGATGCAGAATTGATCCCCTTTTATGTTTCGTATATACTAAATATGTTCTATATTTTTTAGGTATAATTGGAGTTTTATTTTTTAGGTATAATTGGAGTTTTATTTAGTCTAAATTATAAATAGAGTTTTATTTAACATTAGTTGATCTCCTACTTTAGATGTAGTTTGATGAAGTTAATTAGTTTATAATCTTTTTGGATAAATATGATGTTCGTGTTTATTTGATTGAGCTCTGATAGTATATCCAAGTTTGATACAATCTCTAATTATTTTGCTGAATAATTTGAAGTCGTTTGGTATTCCTAATCATGCTTAGCTTTTGAAAGTTGGTTTTCATGTTTTGTTGATAAGGAACATTGATCATTCTAATGAGTTGTGTAATGGAACTCTGTTGATAATCACACGTTTTGGTAATCATGTTTTCGAGGCGAAAGTTTTGATTAGTCATAACGTTGGTAAAAAAGTTTTGATTCCTATAATTTCTTTAACTTCTGATCCAAAATTGTCATTCAAGGTTTACGCGCTGTCAATTCCCTTTGACTATTGTTTCATGGGTGATTTAATTTATAATATTTTAATACGCAACCGTTGTGATTAAAGACATTAAGGTTACTATTGTTAATATTTTAATTATAATATCCGTGTTCCAAATTATTCATCATTTTGTATTACCATTTGCATTATGGGTATATAAAGAGGATAATATGGAAGCGATTGATAAATTTTTTTATGTCAACGTATAGATAGAAATATTTAAGTGTGCAAATGTGATTATAAGAATTTTGTTTAATGCTACATAAGACTACGTAAATATATATTTCCCCATGCATAGAATTTAATTTTTGAATACATATGTTTTGTTGATTAAAATTATTGAACTATTTATTTATTTAAATTATATGATTTTTTCGTCTCATATCCTCATTTGCACATATATTTTCTTTTATTTATATCTTATTCTAACTAACCCACTATTTATCATTAATCGCGTATCTCATGTTTGTCATTTGTTTTATTTTATTTTACTCCACTCATATCATAAATTAATATTGCATAAAATTGTTTGCCAAACATAAATGTTATATTTCTCTTTTTGTTACTGTTTATAATATTTTTATTCCTTTTATAATTTTATGAATACTTATTATAATTAACTCATTTTTTCAATCATAAATATTATTAATTCTCTTTATCCTTTTTTTATTTTTCTTATCTTAAAATTTAACTTCATTATTTAAAAATCTTATGCCCCGTGCATAGCACGGGTGATAACACTAGTTTTTTTATAAAAGGAAACAAAATCAAGTCTGACACACAAACTTAAAACCTCCAATAAACCCTTGATATTCCATAAACAATTGTTGATTGAAAAACTCACAATCCCATGCTCAATGGCGGCCAGAAACAGAAAGCTTCTCCTTCATCAAAAAGTTGAGGTACATTTGTTCGTCGCAATTCTCGTGTCTGGTTTTTAGTAGATACAGTTTTTTTCTTTTTACCCGATCATTACAACTCTCAGTATTTTGATTCTTCCCCAATTTTAACTGTTGTTTTGTAATTTTATTGAATTATTGAGGCGTTATTTCGTTATTGTGAAGTTTTGTACTTCTTAAAATTTTCCTGCATTGTGTTATCTGTGGGAAAATCACGTCTTTGTGCTGTTCTTTGCATGTGAGTTTTTCTAAATGGATTTGATGTTTTCATTATTTTTGGTGTTCATGGACATGCAAAATTTTGTATTGGTAAATATTTTGTGCTGCAAATTTCATGAATTTATCTTGAATTTTTATGAGTTTTATACATGAAAATTGTTACTCAGCCTCAATTTATGTGATAAATGAGGTATGAAGGTCAAATTATGGGAATTTTGGTTTGATGATAATCTTTTTGCTCCTATTTATTCATTTTGCCAAAAACATTTGCTTAGTATTGAGGAACCTTGATTAGGTGAGGAGCTTTGAGGATGGGGGTTTTGGTTCGTGGCATCCTGGTAAGGTGATCGGCTGCAAGGAATTGGTTCGTGTAGTGGAGTATGATCACCTTTTGTGTGTTGATTGCCCTGCTAAGCTGGTTGAAGAAGTAAAAGTGACCCCTGCAATTGATGGGTTTCTTGATGAAGAGATTCAGAGACCTGGTGAGTATAGGGGCTTGATTAGGCCTTGTCCAGAAACACCGACTTTGGGTCTTGTGGGGGCACGGACTCTGCAATATGGAGCATGTGTTGACTTGTTTCATGGCGACGCCTGGTGGGAAGGTGTGGTGTTTGACAACAAAGAAGGGTGTGAGAGAAG
Source organism: Salvia splendens (assembly GCF_004379255.2). Taxonomy (NCBI): domain Eukaryota; kingdom Viridiplantae; phylum Streptophyta; class Magnoliopsida; order Lamiales; family Lamiaceae; genus Salvia; species Salvia splendens. The sequence goes on from NC_056045.1 coordinate 21,360,662, forward strand.
AAGAATTTTCTTTCCTGACTTGGGTGATGAAGTCGAGGGCAAGGTTGATGATCTGCGTTTTAGTAAGGATTGGGATGAGGTCACTGAGAAATGGAGACTTCGTGGGAACTGGTTGTTTCTTGAATTATTAGAGGAATATGAGCAAGAGTACCCTCGCCTTGTCTCTGTGCAGCAAATCTGGTATGAGGTGAGGACGAAGGATGACTTTAAAAACCTTGGGGAGTGGACTTCCTCTAAACGGGATGTATGGAAACAATTATTGTCTCAGGTGCTCTATGACAATATAAAGCATGCTGTTGAGAATCTCTTTATGAACTTGCCCTGTAAATCTGCGAAAAAACAAGGACAAACATCATTGAAATTTCTGGAAAAAGATTTTGAATCTATTCTAAAATCCGAAGAACCTTTTCGTAGTTCTCTTGCAGCTACTGCACCCTTTGAAGATCTCCAGTCTAATGATGAAGGAATTCCGCAAACTGATGTAAATCATGGAAGCAATAATCAGGTTCAGATTGAGGACGATCAAGTTCGCGTCTCAGTTAGCCCCACGGACGAACAAGTTTTGTCTCCTGATCCAGATGCAGATTCTGGGAATGGTTCAAGTAGTTATGATGAATCTCATAGTTTGAAATTGAGACAAGGGAGACGTAAAAGTTCAACCAAGATCAGAAGACTTAACTGGCAGTCTGCTGTACCTCAATTGATTCCGGGGCCTCAGCAATGCCCTGATGCAATTGATTCCTATAAGGAGTATTTGTCTGGAAAAGGTACTGCTCCAAAAGGTACTGCTCCTAATGGGCTCTCATTAGATGTTAGCAAACATCTACTGTATCTGGGCTGGAAAATTGAGTTTAGACGTACATGTATGGGAAATTCGAATAGGAAATGCTATATTTCCCCCAATGGGAAAACTTTTCATTCACTTCCTGAGGTTTTCAAGAAGTTCCACAGTGACTTTGAGTTGGAACCCACATCGCACGTTACTATGCACCCAAACTACAACATTGCAAGCTACATGAGTTCATATGAAGAAACACCCTCACCTCCTGGGAAATCCCAAGCTTCCAGAAACTTGTTCAAATTGCCGTGCATTACTGATGAGAAGTTTGAAATAGAATCTAAATATTGTCCCAAAGCAGTGCGGGATTATTGCTCATTAGCTTCAAAGTCTGCAGAAGGCAAATTGAAAGGCATGGAAGCAAGGAAACACTTGTCTGCACTTGGATGGTCTTTTTATCACCACAATAAAGGACCATACGGCTGGGAAATACGTTATAGGTCACCTACTGGAAAAATGTTTTACTCTCTTCTTTCAGCCTGTAGATGGTGTGTAAAAGCTGGTGCACTTACTTCCACTGACCCCTCTCGTGCCATGGGAAGAGTCATAAATAGAGATTTCATCAACAATTATGATGGCGATTTATCGACAAGTAAATCACATCTTCCGCGAATGGCGGATGATTCCACTGTAAGTACGCAGTTTAAATGACATGCCAATGTCTGAGGGGTTTGTTCGGTCAATCAAATGTGAAGCTCATAAAACCAGAATGTCGAGGAAGAAGAGGAGAAAGCTCGAATCAGATTGTCTTGAAGTTTCACTTGCATCACCCAAGAGAGGAAGGAAATCTAATGCATCAATGAGTCTGAGAGGAGATTTAAATGCTGATTCTTTAACCCCAGTGAGGCAATCTAGTAAAAGGGTAAGCGAGGAGGCTGCTTCTTCCTCTCATCAGACACCTCGAACTATCTTGTCTTGGTTGATTGACAATAATGTGGTTTTACCAAGAGCAAAAGTTCACTACTGCAGTAGCAAAAATGGTCCTCGAATTGCAGAAGGACGAATATCTCGCGAAGGGATCAAATGTAGTTGCTGCGGGGGAATTTTCACACTTGGTAACTTTGAAGCACATGTTGGCAGTTCTGATCGTAGACCTTCCGCAAATATATATTTGGAGGATGGTATGTCTTTGCTTGAGTGCCAGTTGCAACTGAAACTACGTTATATCAGTCGAAATTCAAGGTTAGAACGTCAACCGAAGGCTGCCCAACATCATAGAAAAAGTGACGACATATGTTCTGTCTGTCACTACGGAGGTGATTTACTTTTGTGTGACCTGTGTCCATCCTCGTTTCATACTCAGTGCGTTGGTTTAAAGGTATTCCCGCATTCATAATTCATCCGCCTGTTATATTTCTTAGCACTTGATTGTTCATTTCTTCTGAAAATAGGGGTATCACCATCGAGTTAATTCTTTTAGGCTGTGTTGGTGTCATATAGATCTGTTCTATTTTTCACCGTTAGCTCTGACAGGAGGTTCCAGAGGGTGATTGGTTCTGCCCGTCCTGCTGTTGTCAGATTTGCAACAAGAGCAGATCCGATTCAGGAAATAAACTAGCCAAAGACACTTCGTTTTTGACCTGTTGTCAGTGTGAGCGACGATGTAAGTAGCCTATATAAGTCAATATCTACTCGTAAAAAAAAACTAAAAATTAGATTCTCGAGTATATCATCCTCTAATCATTGACAACTTCGTGTAGATCACGCTGAATGCCTCACAAATGAAGGAGATACACAATGTCGTTCAAAAGGTGACTTGTTCTGCCAAGATACATGTCGACAGGTACTGTTACCTGTTTTCCTTTTATAGAGCTCTGTTTGCATATTGTGGTATTTTTTTAAAGTTGAAGATGGCTTGAATTCTAAAATCACATGGGCTTTGTTTAAATATAACTGTTCTGTTGCAGATATTTGATGGTCTGAACGGGATTCTGGGGAAAAAGATTCCTGTGGGAACTGAAAATATGACTTGGACTTTAGTGAAGTACATGGAATCAAATATTTCTAAGAATGTTGCAACATATGATGATGAGAGTTCGGTGGAGAATTACAGCAAGCTTAATGTTGCCCTCAGCGTGATGCATGAATGTTTTGAACCTGTCAAAGAGCCTAGGACCAGGAGGGATCTAATGGAAGACATTATCTTTAATCGAAGGTATGCTAGTCTCGTCTCCCCATTGCTACTTATGCATATTCTCTAGACTCTATTGCTATGCGATTTGGCAATATTTGTCAACTTTTGCGTATCCTTGTAATCCTTGTTCGTCTTGCCCATTCATACATCTAGCAAATCTGATGGATAGTAGTGGACTATAGATTTACTCCCTCCGTTTTTCAAAATAGGAACTTTTGAAACGGCACGTATTTATGTGCAAAATTGGTAAAGTAAGAGAGAGGAAGAGAAAGGTAGTAGAATTAGTGGTAGTGGATTGTGGGGTCCATTTCCTAAAATGGAAAATTTCTACTTTTAAGAAATGGACCAAAAAGGAAAAAAAATTCTATTTTTAAGAACACAGGGAGTATAATTTAATGGAATATTATCCCCATGTACCTTGACTATAATTTTAGATCCTTATTTATTTATTTATTTATTTATTTATTTATTTATTATATGAAGAACGTAAGCATTATATAAGTGGTACTAATATTTTATTTTATTCAGGATATAAGGAATATAACACAATATAAGTGGTACTAATATTTTCAGTTGCGGGTTAGATATATATGTGGTACTAATATTTTGATTTACAGGTCAGATCTCAACCGTTTGAACTTTCAAGGATTTTATACAGTAATATTGGAAAAGAATGACGAATTGATCTCAGCCGCTTCCGTGAGGTATTTGATGCTTCACATTCTTATTTCAAACTCTTGTATATTGTTATGTTGAAGTAACTCAAATTCCATGCCTACTGATTCCAGGATATATGGCAAAACAGTTGCAGAAGTCCCTCTGGTCGCCACACGGTTTCAATATCGTCGACTTGGGATGTGTAGAATTCTGATGAATGAACTTGAGAAGGTGTTCTGCTCCTACATTTTAGAACTCCATTGTTTTGCTTCATTTCCCTCGTACCTGCATAATGAGTCGTGTTGTAATCATTGTCTACAAATGATTATATGGAGAAATGGGTTGGGTCTCTCACCTTATGTCCATGCCTTCAAAATCTTATCCCAGCCCATAAACTTGCTCTGGATGGCATCAAGCTGCCTATTCATTATACAGTTCTTCTTTCATGCAAAGCCGACTTCCGAAGATAGAAATGACTTGCAGTTGTAACTGTTGAAGTGTCTGTTGGTGCTGTGTTATTTTGGCTTATTTGGTGTATTTGGCTTTTGCAGCAACTCGCACAATTGGGAGTCGAGAGGCTTCTTTTGCCTGCTGTTCCTAGTGTTTTGAACACTTGGATCTCTTCATTTGGGTTCTCCATGATGGATGAATCAGAGAGATTAAATTTTCTGGTCTATACTTTCCTCGACTTCCAGGGTACGATATTTTGCCAGAAAATGTTGAAGAGTGATCTACCTGCAGGTAAATGAATTGCCGCAAACTTTTTTTTGATCGAAGGGCCATTTCTTAACAAAAGGAGATGTAACCTCCTTTAAAACCTGTCTGCAGAAAACCAAACAACTGGTTGTGACCATATAGATAACAATGCCGACATTGGGGTTGGTGGAATCAGCCCTTTATCTGAAGTTCTGGAAGGGAAACAAGTAGTGGAGACTGACATCATGGAGCAGGAATCGGCATGGTAACACTATATACTCACCTCTATGCTATGATATATCAAGAATGTTCCGATTGTTCCTTGAATATATCTCATCTCGATGTTTGATTCAAGCTACAGACTTTTGTTTCTCATTTTTTCCTTTTCATCTCAGCAACAAAACAATGGCCTACAATGGCAATGCCGGTTGCTCCTCTGCTGAAAAAGCCATTGCGGTACTTTATCATTAAACGGATTCAAGTTCAATAATTTACTTATTTTCAATGAAATTTTCACTGTTACGCTATGTGTACAGGTGGTGAATCAACCAACTGCCCTGGACTACTCGTCTCTCCAACCCGCCCTTGGTTATCCTCTACTAGCCACGAGCAATGGGAGACAATCTGGAAGCACCAAGGTCATCTTAAAATACTACAAGCGAAAGAAGATATCCGCTTGCTGAGGGTGGTAGTCTCCTTATTAACATATCAGACCTTCCTGTAGTACTATCAAGCTACTCATGAACCTCTCAACTTTGGAAGTGAGCTGGAAGGAAGATGACGTAACTGAAAATACACCGACATGGCCCATGATCGTCTTTTTGTACAGATTACGCTACTAGCTAATCACATCTAACATTCTGCTGAGTTTTCAATGTCTCCAGCAGAGTTTTTGAAACTATCCCTGGGTGCTTTTGCATTATTATATATATCATTCACAGTTTTCTCTTGTTTTCGACTAATGTTTTTGCTCCTTTTATCCTCAGGTTCCTCTTTGTATTTATCATTCCAGCAGCTAAGGATATATTATGGTATGTGAAGTTCATTTGTTTCTGGGAAGTTAAAAAATGAATCCACATTGTTGCTTGATTTTAGCATTGTGAAAGTTTAAGATTGCAAGATTACAGATATCAATAAAGTCTATACTCAATCTTCGCTTGATAATATTAATTTTAGGGTTTATTACAATGACAATGCTTGAAATTTGATGCCTCTAAATTGATCATTTTTGAATTGTAGCATTTTTCTGATGGGTTGGAGATTATCTATTTTGAAAAGGGTTCTTAACTAACCTAACCTCACGCATTGTTCATACTGTATATTAACGCCCCTGAAAATTTGGAAATTTGAAGTTATCTTGATTAAATAAAGTGTTTGTACTTTGTTTTGAATTAGTACTATAGTAGTAATTTATTTAAGTTTGGAAATTTGTGAATTAGTATTGGAAAATAAGAGTTTTTGAAGTCTTTGTTACTTCGATAGTTAAAAGTTGAATTAGTACAATACTATTTTTTATTTGTGATTAAATGTATTTTTGCTGCCTAAGGTTGATTGTTAATAATATATTGTTCTGTTCACATATTTTATGTTTAGCATACAATATCTTGTGTCTTATATGTATAGTAGCTTAAAATCAAGCATACAGAACTTGTGTAGCTTAAAATAATATTCTATAGAGCCTGCATGGTATATCCTTTGTTTAGCTTTCTCTTTTAGTCATTCATTCATGGTCATTAATATCAAGTTGGTTTAGCATTCTTTGGTAGTTGATGATTGTGACAAGAAAAGGGCCTTGATTCGAATGTCATTGAGTGATAATGTGATATACATTTGGGATATAGTTGATTATTAGTTGTTATGTATTGTGAAAAAAAGACAGCTTGTTCATAAGAAAAAGCAAGATGTAAGTGTTGAGGTATTTGATGTAAATTAAATTTGCATATTCTTCCAATTGGTTTTATTCATTTTCTTTGTATTATTGTTGAGGCTCATTTTTAGTGTTAGCTTGGTCTTTTAGGACCCACAGTGGGCATTATGAGTTTATTGTTATGCCATTTGAATTGACCAATGCACTTTCTATGTTTCAAGGATTGATGAATGAGGTTTTCACACCCTATTTGAGAAAATTTATGCTGGTTTTCTTTGATGATATACTAATCTTTGGCATTTGGAGTCAGTCTTTAGAAAAATCAGGGAATTCTTACTTTTTGCTAAGCACTACAAGTGTTCATTTGGGTTGCCACGAGTGGAATATCTAAGCCACACAATCTCTAAAGTTGGTGTTTCAACAAATCAAATGAAAATTCAGGCCATGCTGAAATGGCCAATACCATCAGATGTATTTCAGCTTAGAGGATTTCTTGGAGTATTAAATTTTGGGGTAATCAGAAAGCCCTTAATTGATCTTTTAAGAAAATATAGCCTTTCTTAGAGCAGTCGGCCTCTCAAGATGATCTCTAAATGCTCTTATAACCATCAATGTCTTCATCTTTGAAAGAGTTTCGTGTAGGTACCTTGCACACCTCAATCAGAGTCCAGTAGAAAAAGTTAGTCGTTTTACGAAAGTTGCGCAATGCAGATAAACTTCAAGAATTCAAATCCTATTAGATATCAGTCTTTTCCACATCTATAAAACAGGGTCCCCTGGTTCATAATTCTCATCTTTTATTCTACCTTTCATTCTATCATCTTTTTTTCTCTGCTTGTATATTTCTCCTACGCTGCCAGACGGAGAACCCTAGAGAATCACTAAAGGATTGAAGGCAGTCTTTATCTCATCCAACTGAATATTTGTCCACCATGGTATTTGTATTTAGATTTTTATATCAAGCCATGTGTTGGCTAATATTTTGGACTACTCCTAATTTGTAGAAGGAATTGTTTTGAACTTTATTTCTCCAGACGATGATTTCCTATTTCTCGAGTTCAATACGTATCTATGGTGCTTGTTTATATCTGAAGGGTGGATCAAAGGTGTTTACCTTCTTTAGAAATTAATATGTAGCCTATTGCGCTACCTGCAGGGATGAAAGGTCACTGAGTAGGGACTTTGAAACGTATTTAGCTTATCTTAGTCGTACAATTCTCTTACCAAGTGTTCAGCTGCGGTGAGCGTAAAATAAATACGATCCTTAATTGCTAAGATTGTATTATGAACGAGTTCTGGTGAAATAGATTGAAACAATTCCGAATCAAGTTAGTAGTAGATCTTATCCCTTTGCTTTTGTTTTGATTTTGTTTATATCCTCATCGTATCTCAGTTTTACCGCTTTTTAGTCTCCTTTCTAGCACCTTTTCACCCGAACCGCCTTCTTGTGGGTTTGACCGCGAAGTACTATTTTTGACAATATTCTCTTGCAGTTTAGAAGTATTTTTAGGACATTTATTGTTTTTTTTGTGATTATTTGCGCTTATACTTTAGACCAAAAAATTCATAATAACACTTTATGAAGTAATTTGTATGGCCATTTGTACTGTTTCAGTGGACCTTTATCCACATATTGAGGCCACATGGAGATCGGATGCTAAATTGGCTGCTATCATTGAAGAACTGAAACAGAATCACTAAGTCTAAATTTACTTGGCTTGGTAATCAACTTCTTAGAAAAGAAAGGTTGGTAATTGGGAATGATGAAGGCATGAGAAGACAAATTATTAAGGCTTTCCACTGTTCAAGTAAAGGAGGATATTCTGGGGTCCTAGCTACTTACAAGAGGTTGTACTCACTTTTTTATTGGACTGAGATGGAGAAATCACCAGAGAGTGTGATGTTTGTCGGAGGAATAGATACGATCACAGTGTATGTATGAGGGTTAGCCCTTACCTATACACGAGGGAGCTTGGTCACAGGTGAGTCAAGACTTAATTGAAGAAATGCCATTGTCTTATGGGATATTGATAAGGCTCATTTCTTGCATTGACTTTGGGTGTTTTCACATACTTTTGGGGAGATAATGCATGAAATTTGAGTTTAAGTTGCAGTTGCTACTGGATCAGTTAAATGGTGCAACTTGACCAAGCTGAATGAAACGAGGCAAATTGAATTGAAAATGCAGAAAAGCTGAAGAATCCAAACTCACTAACTGAGAGATGTGCAGCTCCAGTCACTGTTGGCTGAGCCAACAGATTATACAAGCTATTTCTCCTTTTAGCTTCCATGATCACTCTTGAATCCTTTGTGACTGTTAACATTCCATCACCTGAATCAAATTTATATCCCTTTGATTCCAGCATTCCAATGGATATCAGATTTCTTTTGATCTTGGGTATAAACTTGACTTCTGCCGGTATCTTGATGCTTCATTTCTTATTTTCATGTGTATTTCTCCAATCCTTTTGACCTCACAAGTCTGATCATTGCCCAGGGATAAGGCTCATTTCATGCATTGCTGTTGAGTGATTTTACATGCTTTTGAGGGAGATAATGCACAAATAGTGAGTTTAAGTGTGCAGGATGGCTGTTGGATCAGTTAGACAGTGCAAACTAGCCAAGCAGATGCAGATGAAGCAAAATGGAGTGAAAATGCAGAAAAGTCGTTCAACTGATTAAGAGGAGTTATAATAAGGAGCGGGCATTGCAAGTACTGGGGGATAAAAGAGAGAATTTGAAAATACCCTTTGCTGTAAGGGTACAAATGTCAAATCATGGAGGATATACCCTAGGGATTGGAGTCGTGATATATAAAGGAATCAACATTGAAGGTAAATGGGGGACATAGCTGAAAGTTTCTTCATTTGAAAACCTTTTCCTCACTCCACACTCCAGATATGCTCTCTGCCTCCTAGCTCGGAGGGGGGAGCAACGTAATTCCTGCTGCTTTAACGTCTCAGTTGTTGTACAACCCCTCTTCGGAGTGAAGATACAATCGTTTATTTCTGTTTTGCATCACTGTAGGTTTATTTCTCAAGTGTTTTAGTGTTTTACACATCCTAGTTTGAGAAACTCTTCCGTATTTGCAGTTTTAGTTAGGAACTCGTTGTTTCGAAGTTCGATTTTGTCTTATTTCAAGATTATGGAAGTTTTTGTTGGATTTTGTGATGTCTAGTTTTATTTCTGTTTTTGTTGGGTGCTTGGCGTTATAGTTAGTTGTTTGATTTTGTAAATCCACTCTATCAGCGTTTGATTTAGTAGATCTAGTTCACTCTGTGTTGGAATGCATGATTGAGGCTCATTTATTGTTTCATGCGTTGTCTAGTTAGTCAGTTGACGTAGATCCAGTAGCTTCCAGCTTTAATTTCGAGTTTACGTTTGGTATGAAGCATGCTCTGTTTTTCTTAAGGTTCGTTCATCAATGGTGTCTCAAATGCTCTGTTTCGCTTAGTTACTTGAAGATGATGAAGTAGGAAATCAGTTAGGAGATTAGATTTGAAAATATGTTTTATGCTTTGTCCTTGCTACTTTTTCAATTTTCTGCCCATTTAGCTAGCTAGGTAATATAGTCCCCATTTACTTTTTTCACCTTTCTGTCTATTTTAGGAAGTTTACAGTATGATCTGTTAACTATGGGTGCTCTTAGCTACTTTAGTTCAGATTTAAATGTTTGTTCACCGTTTCATGCTTATGTCGTTTATTCATGCTTCCGTACATTTCCAATCTAATTGATCAGTCTAGGTAGAATCCCATGTTCATCTTTCAATTCAAGTATACAATTCTTAACCCACTCAAGTAGCGTGGCAACAACCAAACCTCTCAGAATGTCCCTCACACATACTTTCACACATCAATCCTAGTGGGATTCGATCCTTACTTCCATGTTCTAAATTTTAGTATCTTGTGGGTTAAGGTTTTGAAAGTAGACTTGGATTGCGTGTCCGATGACATGTGGATATGTCTAGCTGGTCTACTTAATCACTCTACGATATTATTTTAGCACGCGCATCAGAGCAATCGTGACCTTTCACCTAGCATCACTTATCCCTGAGAATTCCCTAAATTCTAGAACCAAGATCTGTGAGAGCAGATGTGAAAACTGCACCTAGAGTCCATTATCCATGATTATTCAATAGCAGCTCCACCATGTATATTCAAGGGTTCGAGTGTCTATCTACTTCCTGAGCCAGATGAGTCGTCTCTCCACCACTATTTTTCTCTTGCTCATGCTTTCTTTTCCAAGCAAAGTATGCCTTCTTAAGATGGCCAGACTTCTTGCAATAATGACAACTTCTAGTCTCTTTTCCACCCTCAACTTTCTCTTTCTCCTGCTTCTTTTGGAACTTCTTCTTGGATCCCTTCTTCTCATTATTCTTGAGATATAGACTCTCAACTACATTGTAGATCTTTGGGAATCCTTGAGTTTCAAGGCTGAATGGACTTGTTCATGGCAGATCTTAGACTCTCTTCCATGAAGCATTACATCTTTGAAATGCTCATGGCTTTAGGAAGAGAATTCAATGGCATCAATGCCCTCTCTTCATCTTTGATATGTTCATCTATGTTTTCAAGATCATTGATGCATTTTCCAAACTTTTCAAGATGCTCAGTTATACCTCTTGCATCTGAGATCTTGAAAGTCAGCAGCTTCTGCTTTAAATGTAGCTGATTTGCAAGAGACTTTGTCATGTACAATTAGGGGTGGCAAATCATGCGTGTTGTATCGTTATCGTATCGACACGACACGATAACAACAAACACGAACACGACCCGTTAAGAAAACTCCAAACACGAATACGAACACGACCCGCTACCCTCAGACACGAACACGACACGAACTATTTCAGGTCAACACGACACGATAACAACACATATATGACAAGACACAATAACGACACTATAATAATACGAAAAATGAAAAATCTATTTTTTTATGCTAATACTAAGTGCTCCATTAGACTAAACCTAACTTAATTTTTTTTAAAATATTATAATATATTAATATTATTTCTTAACGTGTAACACGAACACGACATGAAATTTTCGTACAATGACTCCAGCTTCAACCACACAACCAATGTATCCTCTTTGGAAACCTTCCTGAGCACTCTATCAATGAGATTAAGAATCAAAGTGCTATATGTTGAGTATTACATATCTCGCAGCCTTTCCCTCTCTTTCTCATCGGCCTCGGGCTTCTTGTCATCACTCTCATTGCCATTCAAAATTTCCCATAGACCTTGCTGCATCAAGATCGCCTTCATCTTGAGTCTCCACTGCCCAAAATCATTTCGGCAAGTGAATTTCTCCACTTCATAGTTCGTTGTAGACATCTTCTCGATTGTTGTAAAAACTGATCTTGTGTGTGCTCGTTCCCACATACGGAACCACTTTTCTCGCACACAATAGAAACAAGAACTAAAATACACCAGCAATTACGTGGTTCGGTGAGAAACCACCTACGTCCAAGAAGAAGAAAAACAGAGCTTTATTAAACAAGATTGCAAGACTCTTCTCTCACTATTGAAACACTCTCAACTTCCACTAAGCTTGAGCTAACTATCAATCTATGAGAGAATGTGAATCAATGTGTGTGTTGATTAGTAACCACTGCAACAATCCCGTGTGTTTCCACACTTATATATGAGACTACAATAATGAATCTACTCTTACTTCGCAGCTGGAGCGATTATAGCTGATTCCCTCTAACAACTAGTTTGTTGAGGAAACCCTTTGAGTCATTAATTGTCTTTCTCCATTTGAGCCAGCTCGCCTTCCTTGCTTTAAGTCATGATTCGACCCTTAGCATGTATTGCATGGTCACACTTCACAATTTTGGAGTGGGAGATTGAGTTGGCTTAAAACTACAGCCATATAGGCAGAACACCTTAGAGGGATCATCAGTTCCATAAGTTAGGGCCACACTACTTTGGTCCATTTGGCATTGTTGACAAATTTGGGGAGGTTTCTTATGAGATGCTGCTAGCTGAGTGCAAACTAAATCCTATCTTCTAGGTGTCTCAACTAAATAAGTGGTTGAGATCTTATCTACATATAAGTAGCCAATGATCACTTGGGAATGCAACCACAATGGAGTCAATTAAAGTCTTTAACTAGGTATATCAAAATGGATATTGGGTATTGGATACCCGATATTCTAAACCCGAAAAATTCGAGTAATTGGATATCCGAAACCTGATTTTTCGGGTATCAAATCGGGATCGGGTAGTGAGAATTTTGGATGATCGGATATCAGGTTACACGATACCCAATCGGGTATACCCGAATTATCCGATTTGTTTTTTTTTAAATTAATAAATTATGTTTTTATTATAATTAAATATAATATAATTTAATTTCTCAATTACATCTGGATGGATGAAAGATGTTAATATGTCAATTTCTTATTGTGGATGGATGAAAGATGTAATTTAATTTAATTTAATTTCTTGTTTTGGATGGATGAAAGATGAAAAATGTAATTTAATTTATTAGTTACATGTGGATGGATGAAAGATGTTAATATATAATTTAATTTCTTAACGAAAGATGTTAATATATAATTTAATTTCTTAACGAAAGATGTTAATATGTAATTTAATTTATTAATGTAATTTATTTTCTTATTGTGGATGGATGAAAGATGTTAATATGTTACTATAACTTATGGATTTTGTATTTCTCAAAGTTTGTAGTTATTTTTCTTTTAAATTCGAATTACTACAAGAATTTTGTATGTCTAAAAATTTATAGTTATTTCTCTTGAATACTACTTCAACTTTGTATTAAATTTGAACTAAATAATATTAAATAAATTGTAAAACTTTGTAGTTAATTTAAAAAAAATCAAAATTACCATCGGGACTGGGTACCCAATTTTTCGGGACTGGATACCCCGAGTCGGGTATCCGGGTACCCAATTTGATAGGTCTATCTTTAACCGTAGGGTGGTGAAGCATGGAAATAGACCACTCAGGTACTCATTCAATTGTCTAATTCATTTGAGGAAGATGCAACGTGGGAGTGCTTGTATGATGTCACAACACGATTTTCAGACTTCCAACTTTAAGGTCAAGATTGTTTTGGGAAGGAATGTATGTGAAAGAAGATAAAGAAAATATGCATAGAAAAAGCATATATAACAAAGCCATGCAAGGAATGTGACATCTAGATTCGGTTATAGGAATAACAATTTTTGATTGAGAATAATATAATTCGGTTAATTGAAATGACATCTAGATTCGGTTATAGGAATAACAATTTTTGATTGAGAATAATATAATTCGGTTAATTGAAATACTCACTTCGTCCTTGAAATTTTGTCATATTTTTTCATTTCCGCACATCCCACAAAATTCGTCATATTTCACTTTATACCATTAATGGACCCCACATTCCACTAACTTATTCTCAGTCACATTTTATTATAAAACTAATACTTTAAAAGTAGGACCAACATCCTACCAACTTTTTCAATTCACTTTCCATTACATTTCTTAAAACTCGTGCCCGGTCAAACTGTGACAATATTTGGGAGACGGGGGGAGTAATAGTTAGCGAGTGTGAACATGCTAACAATTTGGATTTTTGGTTGTATTGTAGTTAGGGATGTCAATCGAGTCGGCCCATCGGGTTTCGGGCCAACCCTACTCGGGTTGCGGATCAATCGGTTACGGGCTAACCAGATTGTGATTTCTTTCGAGTTATAAAAGTTCAACTCTAACCCCAAAAGCTCGGGTTTCGGGCTAGCCCAGCGGGTTAATTAGGTTTCTACCGATAAGATTAAGATGTGAACAATCCAATAAATCATGACAAAAATTAGTTATATTTATAAAATATATAAAATATTTAATTATGATAAATTTCAGATATATGCTTAAATTCAATCATAAACATGATCAAATACTATTATTTGAGATATTTCGTGAAATTTTAATGCATGTTTTAGAAATTCAAATATTTTTTTAGTGAGTTTAATTTATTTAACAATTATAATACTAATAAAATTTAATATATAATTTGTATATTTAATATAAGAGTAGTGATCTTGTGAAACCACTACTTAAATGTATGACTAGAGAACACGAATTTAGTTCACTATAAGAGCAATTTAGTTGACTATAGGAAGGAGTGAACCAAAACGCCTTTACAGTGAACTAAATCCTTCACGAAGTAAATATTTCACTATAATGGTGTTTTGGTTCACTCCTTCCTGTAGTGAACTAAATCACTCTTATAGTGAACTAAATCGTCCATATAGTGAATTAGATCATTTTGATCTAATGGCTGAGATTTGTTCTCTAGTTATACACTTAATATTAGTTATACTTTGATCATCTCCCTTTAATATAAAATTGAAAGTTATTTTTTTAGTTATTTATATCATAAAATTAGTCAATGAAGTGTCGAATTAGGAGTTAAAAAAAACAATAGAAATTTTATTGGGTTTTCGAGTCTGGCCCTAATGAATTGCGAGTTAATCTGGTGCGGGCTTATCAGGTTTTAATTTTATCGGGTTAGAAATTTCCAACCCTAACCCTGTAAATTTACGGGCTACACTGTCATCCCTAATTGTAGTAATTGTTTAAATATAGATTGAACCATTTATATTGTGGAATATGATATTTATCAATTCTAGTAAATATTCTCCTTGTTTTTGAAGCTTTTCTTCTAGGAGTAGTAGTACATAAGAGTTTGGTCGAATCTTTCTTCACCCAGTTCACCCTCCGCGTCGATTGTGGGTGCTTTTCATGGGCGTCGTCTCTTCTTTATTCCATTGTATGAGTTTGTAAAGTTTTGGTATAAGACCCGAGCCTATTTTTTTCTATGCTTACTTCTGTGTTCTTGTACGATTGGAGATATTTTGCTAATTTTGGTTTATTCTCCTCAATTTTAGCCAGTAATTCATGTTTCCTGTTTTGGTTCGAGAAAACACAATATCATTTTTACATACTCCATATAATTTGTAAATTACCATTTTGACTAATAGACAAAAAATAACTCTCTCATTTCTACATTGTGTTCAGAGGCGGATCCAGGTGGGGTCGAGTGGGGTCGGCCGACCCCACCACCGGCCGTTGAGTTCGGGCGGGAAGCTTCTTTCATCAGCCTCCGACCCCACAATGTTCACGTCTCCGCCCCAACGCAGTGTGAGAAATGAGGAGACTGAGTAGAGAGAAAGGAGTCTCATCGCAGGAGGGAGGCGGTTGTCGATGGAGAGATTTTAGAAGAGATTTTTCCGTATTTTTTTCCATAAAGAGAAGATAGTAGAGATGTTGAAAACAAAGAGTCTTCTATCATCATTATTGTTTTTTTTACCCTATATTTAGTTTACCTAGGAAGCTATTCATTAAATATCTTGAACTATGTGTATTAAATGGTAAATGGGCTTTGAATTTTTTATTTGTATTACTTCTCTGAAGTATATTAAAAATATTCCCTCATCTGATAATTTCAACGAAGCTAAATCAATTTATTTAAAATAAACACACACTTTAAAAAATATAAAGTAAATATTAGTACTTGATTTCTTATAATTTTAGTTTATAATTTAAATTTTCTAACCTTAATATTCAAATTCAAATTATTTCTGCATTTCTAAAACTTGGAATGTTAAAAAAAGATATACTCCCTCCATCCGTGAATAAGAGTCTCGTTTTTTTCATTTCGATCAGTCCTCGAATAGGAGTTCCGGTTCATAATTACTATAAATGGTATAAAGACCTACATTTCACTCACATATCATTTAAAATTAATATATATTAGTGAGAATCACGTTACAATAACTTTCTTCAACTCATTTTTTTAGCATTTCTAAAAACTTATACCGAAAGGAAATGAGATTCATATTCGCCAATGGACAGAGTACTATGCACTTTTTAGAATATCGAGACTAGAATGAATTATTTAAATTAAAATACATGTTTATTTAAATAATTAATTTAAATATTTATTACTCCATTTTATTCGACCCCACGATATTTAGTTTCTGGATCCGCCGTTGATTGTGTTCGCCATACAAGATTATATTGTTACACTATCTAGTAAATTGAAAACATGTTATTACGGCTCAAAAGTATATTAATCATATTTTATGCTACAGAATTACCTGCACGATCCCGGGAATAAAAAAACGTAAAATTCCAAATCTAAGTCCAACCCAAGATTTTATGGTTCATTAATTAATCATTTAATAATACATGTCATTTCATTTACACATATCAGATTTCTCTATTTAGTAATCCAATACAACATCCACAAATACTACAGAGTTAAAAGAGTGAATAAATAAGATTTCACTGAAAATATCCCAACCATAATATAGGATTAGTATTCCAAAAGCTCTCCAACTCAAACCCGATTAAAACCAATACCCGACCCGATATCACTCGGGGCGAGTGGCGTACCTCTCAACCTTTGGAACATAGATTGATCCCCACCATCGCCTCGCCGAGTCCGCAGCTGAACTCCGTCACCACCGCCGGATCGCTGTAGTGCGTGACCGCCTGCACCATCGCCCTCGCCCCCCTTGGACAAACAAATCTACCTTATCGTTCTATCTTTATTCTCTCTTCATTTCTCAACTTTTTTATTTTCTACTTTATTCTTAACTTACTTAATATAATTTTTTTTAAATCGTGTATTGAAAAGAAATGTTTCCACTACCGTGAAACGAGGGAGGGAGTACAAATAGGACATGAAAGTCCTTAATTAGTCATCAAGGTACCTCATAATAAAATTAAAGGACACCTCTAGGTGAAAGTCCAATGGCATCATGAAGAGGAAAGGCCAAAACCCAAGCTTTCGTTCTTCCTTAAAATCCATAATTTCCAACAATTTCTTGATACATTAGGTTTTTTTTCCAATAATAGCTGGATACCAAACTTCAAACAAACAAAGTTTTCTACCTTGATGCCATCTTTATAGGTGTTGAAAAGTTCAAGTCAAAAAAATAATTCTATTCAATTTCTTGATACATTAGGTTTTTTTACGATAATAGTTGGATACCAAACTTCAAACAAACATAGTTTTCTACCTTGATGCCATCTTTATAGGTGTTGAAAAGTTCAAGTCAAAAAAATAATTCTTGAATAGATATAAATCATTGATTCCTACTACTTGGGAAATAGTTGACTCCGCCGAGCTATTCTTCATGCATGTTGTGTTGCCATCATTTAGCCATCCACTATCTATAATCCCAAATTAATGAATTATTCTATACATATTTAACTAATAAAAATGATCTTTCAATTTGTCATGCGAATCGCGATCACTCCCTTTCCCAGTTAAATGATGAGACTGCAACAAAAAAAATTGTTCCAAATGTTTCATCCTTTTGCCAACAATTCTGATTTTAATTGAGCGAAGTTTGTTTCCAATAATATTACTCCCTCCGTCCCGCTTAAGATGATACATTTTCTTTTTTTAGTTTGTGCCAACTAAGATGATACATTTCCTTTTTTGAAAACTTTTTCTCTCCAATTAATACAACCAACAACTTTTTTTTACTCTTATTAAATATTCATCTTTATTTCTCTCTCTATTTTAATACTTTCACTCACATTTTCCTCTCTCCAGTTAAACACTTTAACCAATAACTCCTAAAATCTCGTACCGACCTAGGAATGTGTCATCTTAATCGGGGCAGAGGGAGTAAATTAACTTACATAGTACTCCTATCTTTATTTTGTTTTGATAGACTTTTAGGCCACCCGCAACGCGTCCCGCGGGTGGCTCGTATCTCGTTCCCCCGAGACGAGACGACGGCAAGATGCGTTGCAGCGTTCTGTCTCGTCCCAGTCTCGCCGAGACTCTCGTCCCACTGAGACGGATCACGGACTGTCTCGCCACACGCTCGCGCGACTTGGCGCGCTCCGGCGCTATGCGTGACGCCCACTCGCCGGCCCGCGAGTGGGCTTCGTCACGCTGAAGTAATAAATCATTTTTTTAAATTCGAATTTAATAAAAAATAAATAAATAAAAAGTGAAAATGGTAATATTACCATTTTTCGATCGTTTTCCTTTTTTTTTACTCAATAAATACTCCTATTTCATCATCATTTCACACACAAATACACATCTATTCTTCCCAAATCATCTCCATTTTCTCTCCAATTTTCATCTAACATCTCCAATTGTCATCACAAAATGTCCGGCGACGACAACTATGGCGGTGGCGTCTCCGGCGGGTTTGACATCAATGCGTTTGGCGACTGGGTGGTTCCAGCTCCGGTTCGTCGACGCCGGCGGGGTACCAACCACCCCATTTTGATGTTGATGCATACGCTCGTCCCTCCGCCCCGAGGAGTTCGCAGGGATTATTCCAAATTCGGGAGGATTATCCATATGAACCCACTCCGGAAGGAGGACGAGGCGGTGGAAGCTCTAGGGCGGTGGAGGAAGAGGCGGAGGCGGCCGAGGAGGATGAGGATGTAGGTCGGCATCCGTATAGCCACAAGGACACGATGGTTGTGTACAATGCCTGGATTAGCGTATCGTACGATCCCATCGTCGGTAATCAACAAACCCGGAAGTGCTTCTGGGAAAAGGTCACCGAGGTACAACGAGATTAAGCCGAAGGGGTCCCGCCGCCGCACATTGAAGATGCTCCGCGCTCACTTTGACCGAGTCGACAGAGAGGTCAAAAATTCTGCGGCATATATAAGAACGAAGCGGCTCATTACCAAAGCAGAGCCACAAGAGCCAACATTATGAGATCGGCTTTGCGAGTCTATTTCGAAGACACCGGCAAAGAATTCAGACATGTCGATGTTTGGGAGGCCGTCAAAGACGAGGAAAGGTGGGCCGACGGTGTCCGGTCCAGCTCGGGCTCGTCTTCGAAGCGCACGAAGCACACGGCGAGTGACCAATACTCGTCTAGTGGGGGCTGTTCGGGCAGCGCCGCACAAGAGGTTGCCTCGCAGGAGGTTGAGGGCACGGCAAACGATGCCGGGGGTCCTCCCATGGGCGCCGTCGGCAGCAAGGGACCAAGGCGGCTAGAGGGAGGAGGGGTCGAGGTGAATCAAGCCAGGCGAGCTCGGGCTCGAACACCCTATTGTCCATGTACTTGACCGCCACGATGGTGGACACTTCCCGCATGACGCCTCCACAATATCAAGTCCATCTTGCCAGAATTAAGTATATGGCAAGACAAATTGGTATTCCGCCTCCAGGTAGCTTGAGTGCACCGCCACCACCTTCGGGGGATGATTCGCCGACGGAGTAGTTTTTTTTAATTTCTAAAAAATTTTATTTTAAATTATGTATTTTTTAGGATTTTAATTATGTGTTTTTTTAAATTTTAAGTTGTATTTTTATTTTATGTTGTAATTTTATTTTATTTAATGAAATGTGTTTTTATTAATTGAATTTGTTGGAAATAAAAATAAAAAATGAAATTGAATGAATAGTAAGTTAAGAGATGGTTAAGAGACGGATAAGAGATGGATGGTTGCAGGTTCTGTCTCCTTATTTAAGAGATGGAGTGAAAAGTACACTGGGGCCCATGAATAGTTAAGAGATGAGACAATTAAGAGACGGATAAGAGACAGCGTTGCGGACTTAACTGAAGTAGTACATTCTATTAGGCTGTTATCCCATAAAAATATTTGTATTTAATTTATAGATCAGCCCAAAACTTAAATATTTTTATAGTATTATTTTGCTCTTATAAGTTTCATTCGATCAAAAAAAATTAATGTTTTTAGAAGAATAACAATGTTAAATATAAAAAATTGTTCGTCGTTGCAATAACAACCTCATAATAAATTATGACAAAAGGGTACTTATTACATAAGGAAGTCCGTCAAACAACATTCCGTTGTAGTCTAGTTGGTTAGGATACTCGGCTCTCACCCGAGAGACCCGGGTCAAGTCCCGGCAACGGAATTCTATTTTTAAAAAACAAAACAAAGAACAAAATAATTAAAAGTTGCATTTTAGAAATCACTATGAAATTTGTTACGAAAATATAAAAAAATCACTAAAACTAGTGATGGAACAATTTCAAGGTTTAATTATTACATTTTTTTGTTTTCTTTTCGTTATAAAAAATATGGACCTATATAAATTAATTAAATAGGATTACTATTATAAAAATAAAATAATAAGTTATGAATAGATATTACCACGACTCCAGTACATTATAGCCATTCTTATAAATGGGCCGAGCTTTCATATATATGCAGAAATCAGCCCGGCCCGCCACAATTTTCAGAGTGCTGATAAATATGAACAGAATCTAATTCTAATAATAGCAATTTAATAGAAACAACTTATTAGGATCGATTTAAATTTGCAACTACTTTAAATTGATTCGATTTAAAATTTGCAACTACTTTACATTGATTCATATTCAATTAGTGAATACAATTATCAAATTAGTGACTACAACTAGTTAATATCAAACTATACTACTACTCTTGTTATATTACTATATTACAAATAGGCGAAATATATGTTACAAACTAGTCGATCAAAAATTTCCTATGTTAGTAAGTAGCTCTTCTAGTAGATGGTCTAATATATTTGATGCAACATCTCTACCAATCTCCAATACACAATGCTTATTTGTGAGCAATCCATCACGCAACCAACTTGTTCTCACAATCTCCATTGCAGCCAATTTTCCAATTCCACCAAAATTTGCACAATAATTGGAGTAGGATCTCCTCACCATGTTTTCGTCTTCTCGCTCGACACTGTCGTTCGAGAGCTTCCCGTTGGACTCCCCGCAGCTCTCCAGCTCCTCCGACAACGGCCTCCTCGTCTTCGAATTCGCCAATCTTGAAATTTCCCCTGCATCACATTTTTAATTTGAACCAAGTGGTGAATAAGTATAATTATTTTCAAGATAAATGGTGAATGTGAATGTGAATGTCACAAACCTGAAGAAACAGATTCTTGATCAGCTGAATACCCCAAATATTCAAGAACAGAATTTGGGCTTGAATTTTCTGAATCACCTTCATTTTCAAACGAGACTGCATATTTTTTGCCCATTTTTCCCTTTGATTTTTCTGGATTCTCATTCTCTTTGTTCTTCCCCTGTAAACTCTCTCTTTTTTTCGACTTCCTTTCGCGCCTCTTTTCAAAGCTTAGTATGAAGAATTTGTCGTCTTCGAGCTCTTGATAGGGAGGGAGGTCGCGCAGCCGCCTCACCGGTGTCTTAGCCGCGATCTCCCCATGAACTGGCCCGGCTCGTGGGACTGGAGAGTCCAGTCCCATGAGTCGGGCCACTACCCCTGGAGTAGAGCCCGGAGCACTGGCCTGCCCGGGGCTCTCCCTCTCGTCTGCTCGGAAATGATCGAAAGAGCACAAGGGGAGGTTGCTGAAGCAGAGAATGCGTCGCAGGATTCTTGACAAGCAGCCTGGGGACGTGATTCTCCCACCCCGGCCTCCACACGAGGAAGGAGACGAGCACGAAGGCGAAGGCGTAGTAGGCCTCATGTAATGGATCAGAGCAAGTGAGGCCTTCACAAATAATTGGAGAAGTGAATGATCGAGGAAAGAGGGGACAAAAAGAGGTCTTGAATTTGAAAACCAAGTGAGGGAAAAGTGTAGGGTGGAAAAGGGAAAAAGGAAATAGAGAATTTGAATTGTTTTTGGTGGGGTTTGAATGGGAATGTGAGAGTGAATAGCAAAGGTGATGGAGAAAGAAAAAGAGTGGTGTTTCCCACGCCAAGTCTCTCCAATTGTCAATTGCTGCAGTTTCGTCCTTTTGAAAAAACATATTGCTACTTTTGCAACCAATAAAGCAGAGGTGGACAATTTATTTTCTTGGTTCTTATCTTGGTCCCATGTCTCTATTCTTTGCAGAGACGAGATCTATGCTTGCTCCTGAGATGTCATCTATGCAAATCCTCAACCGTTCAATTTTCTTACATTTTAGCCCAACATTTCAAACTTTGCAAAAATATAATACTCCATTTGTTCTCATTTTACTAAATACCTCATTTATTCTCTAAAAATATGCACTTTGGGAATAACACATGTTTTAATACAAAAATTAGGAATGTAAAAGAATGGGGTAGTGAAAATAGTGTTAACGGAAGGTGGGCTCCACGTGTTTAGTTAGATTAGATTTGAATTAATATGGAATAAAAGTCAATGTTGATTTGAACTAATGATGAGAACACAACATTTGAAACATTGCTAAAATATTACCACCTTTTATTTTATTAATGTTTCAATATTTTTTCGATCACCTACAAGTTGACATGACATGCCTTATTAAAGCCAGTATCGCTAATGTGCAACCACACAACCTTGTTATTCTCAACTCATAGCGTATTACATCCGACATGTAAATTCATAAGTGACAGAAAGAAACTAAGAATGTTAATTAATTATGCAATAAAATCTAAAGTTATGGCGAAATTACAATATTTCAAAATTCCCCATAAATTTTATAAAAAAGTAATGGAAATTCATGCATTTATTAACAATCATTTTGTAATAACTCAGAGAAATTACGTATGTATATGTATAAGTATGATGCCACCATTGGGATGTATTAATATGACAACCCTCTTAATGTAACCCTATATCACCATTTTAGGTAGGTATATCTTAAGATCTTGTGATTTTCAAGCTGCCATATGGCAGTCTATTTTAATTAAAATGGAACATAAAAAAATGTTGAAGGGCAAAATCGACATTTTCTATTTTCAGTCTATTACCAGATTGCAGTGTTACTCTATGAATATTGCAGTGTTACGTGTTTGCATCAATTGTAATAGTTTTCATCTTACCAGATTGCAGTGTTACTCTATGAATATTGCAATATTACCTAGTAGCATTTGCAGTTAACATAAATCAAATCCGTTTCTGATTTAAATTTTTGGGAATTGACTAAAATACCCGCGCCTGCAATACCTAACCCATAAGACTGCAATCCGGACTCTATTTCATCAATCCTAGGCGCCCGACTTAAAAATCTAAATACTAGGATTAGTGTTATGATGTCACTTTAAACATGTTGTCACTCTAATGCTCCCCTACTACGTACATAAATTAAAAAGGTATGAATAAATTGGAGTAAGTTAAAAATTGGCAAGGGCAACTACGACATAATAAGATTTGGCGTTGGGGAGGAAGACAATTAGCTTCATGGGCCCTTTTGAAATACAATAAAAAGAAATAATTAAATTGCATTAACTTCCACAAATATTGTGTGCTAAAAATATAATGTAGTGCATAAATAAATGAACAAGTCGTTGTGATAGAAAACGGGACCGTGTGATCCTACCCATTCTCGTGTTTTTACATCTGATTGGCTTATTCATATTTCATCCATCCATCCATCCATCCATCCTTATCAAACTCACCACAAAAACTACCGATAAACAAGCATCAAAGTGTTCAGTAAAACAGCATATATCCAACACTTTCAAAATGTGTACTCTTAAAAATTACTAGAAGATTTTGAAATTCATACTTCGTACTTTTTTTAGTGGGTGTACAAAACATATAGACTTTTTTTTAAAATGGAATTTAGACGAACCATGTATACACCTTCTTTATGATTCTTGAATTATCTAAAAGTAATTAGGGCGTGGACCTATCGATCGGGGTAAATCATCATTTATTACCGCTAGTACGCTACCAATCGTATACGTGCTAGGTTTCAACTACATCTTATAATTGTGACATAAACATTACATATACTAGTAATGATAAAATGCAAACTTTATGTGTTATACAAATTCTAAACTTTTTAACACAATGTAAAATCTCAAGATTTTGATGTCAACATAATGTCAATACAATATCAACACAATATCAAAACGGTGTCAACCGTTGACTCTATATTGATATTTTTTGTTAATGCTATTTTATCATCTTTGATATTTTCTAACTGTCCAAATCAGAATTTGAAGTTTTTACAATATATCATTCCTACTTATCAAATTAAACTAATAAGTAACTTAACAAGTTTAAATCATTTAATTATTACCACAATAATTGCAGCACATCTTGTTTTTTAATTAGAGTTTAATATTAAATTTTACTATAAAAATAACTGTTCACGAAATTCTTTCAAATATCAATGCGCAGCTAGCTCACCATTTTGTTTTAGGGGCAGCAGTCAGCCAGTCACTCACAGCCCCAAAATTGAGATTTTAATTTTAACATAATTTTTAAAATTGATGAATAGAATTTAAAAAATAATTAGAATAATATTAGTAGATATTGAGATTCATATCATTAAGTAATAAAATATTTTATAAAAAGAAATAGGCTAATTTAATGGACGTACCAAGAGGCAAAGAAGAACTAGTATTTTTAGCACGAAGAAAGTACAATATTAATATATGCACAAATATTTTTTTAGATATTGCGATCGACAAAACACATTGGATATGAAAAATCTCCCAACCAAGTAATCAAACTCTTATTTTAAGAATCACATAGTATACAAATATAATTAGAGAAATATGATTCTAGCGACCTATTGTAGTGACCATCATTTATAAATACTGTTCTTATTTAGTTTATATAAAAATTATTTTTAATTCAGTTAATTTGATTCTAGAAATTTTAAAATTACTTATTTATGTCATCAATTTTAAAAATTTATGCAAAATTCAAAACGTGGTTCGTCCATTTTTTTTATAAATTCAAATAAATAAATAAGTAAAAGAACAGATCGAATTGTAATACTATATTGACAAATTAAAGACGTTAATAACAATTTTTAAAGTATTAAATCAAACTAAACGTGTACAACCAAACAAATAAAGCTAAACGAGACTGATTCTAGCATACGATGTTTGAATAATATACAGTGTATATAACACCACGGTGCATATATGAGAGAATTGAGATTACTCTACCAACACACGAGTTGAAAAATACTAGTATATCATAATATATGATGGGAGTTACGATTGTCAAGCTTAAAATTCTCATTAAAATGTCAACACAAATTTATATGATGGGAGTTACGATTGTCAAGCTTAAAATTCTCATTAAAATGTCAACACAAATTTGTGTTGACATTTTAATATGATCGTGTTGACATTTTTAATACATTGTGTTGATGAATTAGCAAGTTAGCAATTTCAAAAAAATTAACATTATAACATATCCCCAGTGTATAATATGCTGAAATACGAAGAGAATCACTTTATGTAATGAGTTATAATTAGTAGTTTATTATTTTTATTATAAAATATAAAATAGACTTTATATTAATTATAATATAGTTTATGAATTAATCTTATAGGAATTATTTTATAATCAATATTTTGATCTAAATTGGTTGTACAATTCAAATAATCATAATTTCAATCATTTTGGTGAAGTTATGACGATGTTGATTTTTAATGGAAATATATCATTTTATCGAAAAACTTCAATAAAAATATCAATATTATAGTACTCCATTAAACATTAGACTTAAGAGTATTATCTTATTTAAAAGCTGAGCAATTAGAGGAACAAAGTAAGGAGGAGGCAAGCAACGAGGAGGATGAGCCCGAGGAGGCCGCAGAAATGAAGACTCCTCCAGAGAGATCCTCCCCTGCTAAAGAAAGGCTAGCGACACCTGAGGTGCAACCACGCTCGACCAAGGAGAAATCAGAGGATACGGAGAAAAAGTGGCAGCGGATCATTGAGTTCATGATGAAAAAATTCGGCAAAGCCAATGAAAAGCAACAGACGTTTCTCGAGCTCCAAAACGAAAATATGAATCAAGCACTCTCTCTGATTGAGAGGATGACAAATCTGGCGGAGCAGAACAATCAGTTGACCCTTCAACTCCTAACCGCAGCCTCTACCTCAAAAGGAAGCCAACCCCAGGAAACCACTCCAGAGACAACCTCAACCAGGGCACTGAGAAAGAGGAAATTAGCCACCACCTCCATCCAACCACCAGCTACCCTACCGACTTCTTCCGCTGCCAAAAGGAACAAGCAGTGGGAGCAGTCTGGCTCCTCGGGGAGCCAGAAGAAAAACTAAGCTAACAGAACCAAGTAAACGTTACATTCGGTTTTAGTCTTATGTTTTTCTTTACAGCATTCTGCTGTCTATCCTGTATATATGTTTGTTTCTCTGTTTTATGTGATCTTCTCACACATAGCTTGGTCTAAGTGTGAGGAGTTTGTATGTAAATATGATGTTTTTGTCTATTTTTTGTTTACCTTCTCCCACTTAGCCCGTTGCACAGTCTAAGTGTGAGAAGTCTTGAGTACATAGTATGTTTGTATGCTTTTGGTTCTTATGTGTACTTCTCCCACTTAGCCCAATGCTTGGTCTAAGTGTGAGAAGTTTATCTGAAACTTGATAAACATGCTTTGTATTGAATATATGTTTTTGTTGCCTTCTCCCACTTAGCCCACTGCTTGGTCTAAGTGTGAGAAGTTTGGTTTTCCTTGTTCGAACACTGCCTACCCTGTTTTTCCACTTCATTAAGTTCGCTTGAGGGCAAGCTGAGATAAAGTGGGAGGGGGGAAATCAGTGTAGTCAGTTTTTGAAGCATGTTTGTTTAGTTGAGTTTATGTGTTTTTTTTAGATAAGAACTAGTTTTAAAATAAAGGCAAGATTCCCTTAGTAAGAGTAATTGAAGAAATGATGCATGTTGATTTGTGAGTTTCCCTTCTTTAATAAACCAAAATCTGCTTGGAAGATGTAAGGAAGATGGAAATGGCTTTAATCTAAACCTTCTATGAAGCCTTCTAAAATGTGAGTCATAAGCCAGAGTAGAACACTTTCTACTGAGATGAAAAAATAGAGAGGTTGTCATTGATGCTTAGAGGGAAATGACACAAGCTAGTGAAGACTAAATGCAATAGAAATAACCACTTGAGCTGAATTCTTTAGAAGCATATGGACCTGCCTCATTGTAAAGGCACCCCCTAGTCACACCTTTTGAGCCTGAATTGCAGTGACCCTTCCCTTTCATGTCATGTGAACAAGAGGATAGACTGGGGCAATTCACCATCAGGGGTAAGAGATAGGATGTGAAACATGGGAGTGAAATATATATATATATATATAGGGATGTATTCATTTCATTTTTGTATCTTTTGTTCTTTGTTCTTTTTAATCTCAGCCCCACGATTTTGTCATCCGACGGTTAGATTGGTGCCACGTGTCATTTAATAATGCAGATTTTCAGTTGAATAATGCACACCGACTAATAATGCACTATTATAGTGTAATAATGCAGATTTTCAGTTGAATAATGCACACCGACTAATAATGCACCATTATAGTGTAATAATGCAGATCATCTGGACCGTTGATGAATGAGATCTAACGGCCCATATTAAGAAGAATAAAGGATCTAAGGGATGAATAGGAGAATAACGCTCCCATATATATATATATATATATATATATAAAGAAAAAGGGCAGGAAACTTTGTAACCTGACCCACAAAAAAATAGAAAATAGAAGGGTAGGAAATTATGTAACCTGACCCTAAGAAACAGCTAGATAAATAAGGCCAAAATGGCCAAGGGTATCTCAAGGGTAAAAGTTTCAGATTGTATGAAGGGATGTTGTCTCAGTTTTGTCCCTAAGTTCACATGTCCTTCATATTTCTATACACATTATGAACTTAGTACCCATAGGACTCTCCCATGTATACACTACAAACTCTGCCCCGTTACAACCTAAATAAAGACCTTAAGGAGTTAGTTTCTGACAATAGAAATCTAGCATCATTGCTATGGCAAAATGAATGAGTGAATAGTCCTAACAATTCTTGTGAGGATTGAGTGACTGAGTGAATCCAACAGTTGGAAGATAGAAGATATCTTGACATTCGGACAAGCATGATTAGATAGAAGAGGGGAGGGAAAGGAATCTGAGACTGTATACGATTGGATTGACCTTAATCTTGTGGGGACAACTGCTGAACAACATAAACTAGTTCTGTCTTTTCTGTCTTGTTACTTGTTTATGTGCTTAGTTTACTTGGGTGTTTTCCTTTCTAAACCATGTACATAGTGTGTTTGTTTTACATTGTTTTGAATAAGAACCATGCTTTGAAACTAGCCTCTTTTTCTTTTCTTTTCTTTCATACTTGAGGACAAGTATGGGTTAAGTGTGAGCAGTTTGATGAGGCTCGTTTCATGCATGTGTTCTGTAGTAAAACTTCATCAAATTCTGTTAACTAACGTCTAATTTTGAGTCAGGTGTGTGTATAAGTCCGCCGTTTTCAGAAACTGGGTTGATCAATTGGGCGGACGAATCGATCAGGACAAGGAACCAATTTGCTGCACAAACAGATCAAGTTGAAGCAAATGACACGCAGCGGAGCACCCGATGAGAAGACTAATGCGTCACACAAGAAAAATCCTCGAGGGCAAAGGGTAAAGATGACCTTTCAAAGGATAAATGCCCTAAGGATCAAGACCTCACGCCTTCCTATAAATGGAGATAGAGAAGGAGGCAGCTTCCGTCGGTGTCACTCATTAGTTTCCAGCTCTCTTTCAGAGCTGGAATTGGGAGCTCCAAACACTCCATCTTCCGATTTTCGCACACACACTTGGTCCTATTCTAGTTTAGTTTAGTTTATTTGGCGTTTTGGTGTTGGTTTCCGCACTTTTAATCTTTTGGTTCTGTTATTCCGTTTCGAGAAGAAGCGATGAAACAATTTCCTGCTTTCCTTGTTAGTTTTTCAGTTCACTTTTGGATGTTATCGACTTTTGATGCTTTGATTTAGAAGATTTGAAGTTATGTTTTTCTGTTTCATGCATGATACTTCCGATCTGTTTTGATTTCTGTTTATGTCACACATCTTAGCTCAGAATGTTTTGTGATGTTTCGATTTAGTCAGATCTGATGTTTTGCGCTTGAAAGTTCTTAGGGTGTTTAGATATAGCAGTTTCTGTTTCGCTCCTGCATGAGTATGGGTTAGTTTGGTGTTTACGTAGCCGCAGCTTAGATTTTAGGAGTAGATTTAATTTTAGGAGTTGTTTGATGTTCCTCTTCTGTAGTTTTTCTCGGATCTGTTCTTTGCTCTGTTTACCATGATGATTTTGTGAAGAAGATGTAGTCGTTAAAAAGTTTTTGCTTTATCGTACACTTTGCAGGGGACTGACAGTCTCCCGTTTATCCTGTTTGTCCATTTATGGAAAGTTCAGTTGAGTTGATCAAGTAGACTAGTTAAGCTTTTATGAGTTGATCAGTTTGGTAGCTTTAATCTCTCCAGTCCAGTAACTAACTTAACCCACCCCTACAAGCGTGGCAGCAACCATTCCCATTTCGTGTCCAGCATGCAAATCTCTAACGCCTCATCTCTGTGGGATCGATCATTACTTCCCTATACTAGTTAATAGTATTAGTGGGTTAAGGTTTTGAAAACACGCTTCTGAACTCTTCTTTTCGTCTGGCTCGAGTAGGAGTCGGTCGAGTTGATCAGGCCAAATCTTTGCTGGGTCCACTAACCTGTTCTCATAGGTAGAAGGGCGTACAATTGGCTAACCAGATCAGTTTGACAATCCAACTTGAGCAAGCCACAACGATAATAGGATGAAGAGAGAAGTCAGAGCGAAAGCAGTCTTTTCAGGTATCATACCGTACCGAAAAGTGCGGCATACCGAAAATTCGGTATTTTTCGGTACGGTAAGTGCGGTATTTCGATATTTCGGTATATTTTTCCAGCCTTAGTAATACCAAGATAGAGAATTATATATGGACATTTCTAATTGTTTGATATCATAGTTAAGCTTAACTCAAAGCCCAATATAAGAAAAGGGTCCTCCCCAATCTTACCAAAATTATAACTTTAACCATGTTTATCTAACCCACCAATATGTCAAGTGAAGTCATGTTATTTAGTATACTATACAAATTTAGATAATTTTTTTTCTATCAAATAACAACGAAAAAAAATCATATTTTTGCATATCTTGACATGAAACTCATATTTCTTATCTTGTTTTACATATCTTCTCATATCTATTTTTTTTTATCAAACGAGTTAGTGTATAATAGGATTTAGGAAATAGATTTGAGTAGACTAAGAAATACATTAGTTTTCTAACTTAGTGCAAAATGATACAATGCACCCATATATAAGCATTCATTCTATATCCTAGAATTTTCTACTCAATTATTTTTTTATTCTAGTATGTCCTACAATTTTCTACTTAATTTTTTTTATTCTAAGTATCCAAATATTTTCTATATAAAAATCTAAATATGCATACTAATATCTTTGTTGAGAATTTACATAATTGTATATGCAGTTAATTCTATGTATTATAGTAGTACATAATTCAAAAGAAATTCTACATCACATATAGATTTCGATAGTTTCTATATATTTCTACCATAAAAATAAGTGACGTCGGAGCAACATGACTTCTAGATGGGGCAAATGCCCCTATCATAAATTTGTTAAGATACTAATTTTCTTTGAATTTATAAATTTATTTAATTTTTACTCTAATGGCCTCCTCTCAATTATTCAAGATTTGTTTCATTATATTTTTGCCCCAGAGTTAAATTTTGGCTACACTCAAAACACCTAATTTATTTTCTTTTATTCCTACATCACTATATATCCGCCATTTATTTTCACTCTTAGTTGAAATTGTTTGATATTCACCATGCTAAAGGTTATAATCGAGCATATATTTTGACTGACCAAGAAAAGCAAACAAATTGGAGGAACTTAATTAATGCCACCAAATTATACACTTTGTTGCAAGCAAAAACTAAATGATTGATAGTTCTAGTACATGCTTTTCTAATATAGCAATGTTGTGACAGTTTGTAAATTACAAAATGTACTCCATCATCTGATCTCCTGATATTTTTCTAATTATTATTGGAATAATCACATCTATTAATCTATATTACTACTCCACAAATAGTTAAACATCAAAAAGCAGTAACGAAACAAACAAACAAAAAAATCAACACTTGTTTTGAAAATACAACAAGTAAACTTTATTTAAAGCAACATTACATAATTGATCATAAGGAAAGAAAAAAACAAGGGAGAGCAAAACTGCAACCTAAAAACCTTACTACAATTATTTAAAAGGCTTATTGTAGCACACAATTATTTGTCTTGTGAAAATAATGTGGCCCCAAAAAGCTAGTTTATATAAATCTACTATGATTTGGGTGTTTAGAGCCCATCACTAAATCTCTTTAGAAGAAAATAGTTCCCCATCTGTTTGATAGTAAACTATGTCTCCATTGTCACTCACATAATGATCTCTACTTAAGCTTTTCAACAACGTCGAAACCAAGTGAAACGGAACCGCTCCAGATTTTCTGGGCTCTCTGTAGTAATTTCCGAGCACCCTTTTCGCCTCCCTCGTCTGCAAAATCCATCGTATTTTATTCATCAATTAAAATTAAAAAAATCATAGAAAAGGACAAATAACGGTAATGAAGTAATTAAGAAAGATTAAAAGTATTGTTGGCCACATGATTAGGGTTTGATTAAATTAATTTAAGATTAGAGATCTGTTAATTCTCACCGCCTCCACTAAATGGTAATGTGGGATCTGAGGGAATAGGTGGTGAACAACATGGGTGCCAATATCGTGGTGAATTTTGTTGAATATTCCATAGTCTTGATCTACTGTCGTCAATCCTCCACGTAAATAACTCCATTCCTTCAATTACAAGACAAAAGGCATAAATAACTACAACTACTTGTGAAGCGGAATGAAATGAACGATCTAGATTTAGAATAAACCAATTCATGATATTTTGAGAGGACATTGTCAAAATACATGAAAACTAAAAAAAAGAATAAGTAACATACTAGTATTAGAAAGTAATTAATGGGTAGGTGGGAATTTTAAACCAGACAAATAATACTATAAAATAGTATAGATATTTGTGTTGACAATGGCAATGCGACATTAATACTGGGGAACATATGGTAGTGACAGGAGTGAAATTAAAATTAATAAATAAAATATTAAAAATAGAACCTTGGTGCGGTACCAAGGGAGTTTCTTGTCGTAACCATGGTGGTGCAGATATGTAACCGTGTCCAACCACACAACGAATATCTGTCACATAAATAGTGAAAAGATTAGAATAAAATGATAGTAGGTAGTAATTAAGTTTGATGAAGTGTTGTTACCAAATAAGGAACGCCGTAGAGGTTGAAGAACATGGTTGGGCCAACAATGGTGGAAGCATAGAGGAGAGAAGCAAGCATTGCAGCCCAACAAATGGTGGAAGTGATCACCAAATCTCTCTCATTGGGTTTGAACAAACTGCTGTATGGGTTGAAGTGAGATCCACTTTTTCCGGGGCTTCTATACCACTGAAATTAAATTAAATTAAATTAAATTAAATCAATTCAATCTTTTAGTAATTTCCTATGTCTTGGAAATTAATGTGAATTTATAGTAGTATGAGAGAGATAAAAGAGTACCAAGTATAGGGGGTAGGCAAACATGGGGAATGGGATTTTGTATCTCAAGAATTTTGTTGAGAAATCCAGCTGCTTGTATAAATTCTCAGTCAGCTGCAAAATGCAAATGCAAATGCAAATGCAATTAATTAATCATCCATTTCCATTTTCCAATTCCAATTCCAAAATTTATTTATTTAAGAATAGTTACCGGAACCCATGACTCGTCGTTCTCCACGTGACCGTGATTCTGGTGGTGTGTTCTATGGCTAATTCGCCTACGTAGTAAAATGCAGATCTATATTAGTTACCCATTGGAATTTATAAAAATAATTTAAAGTGAAAAAAGAGTAACTAACCATCCATGATAAGGTACAAGAATTGAGGAATGTAGTACATGTCCCACCACGTTATTCAGCGTGGTATTGTCCGAAAAACTCCCGTGCCCACTGCAATAAATCGAAATTACAAATGTAGGTTACAAATATAATAGAAATGGGATTAGTAGTATTATTTAATTAAATTAAATTATTACCAATCGTGGCCGAGGACGAACAAGGCCCAAAACATGGTGCCCTGGGCGGCCCAGTAGAAGGGCCAGAAGATCCAGCTGTCGAAAAAGGCGGCAGCGGCGAGGAGCGCGGCGACGACGAGGACATCCCAGGCGACGTAGGTGAGGGAGCGGAGGGGGTCCTTGACCCAGCAATGCGGCGGGATGGCGGCGCGGATGTCGGCGATCTTGAAGGGCGGGGGCGCGGCGGGGTCGAATTTGTCGGCGGCGCGCTTGCCGAGGTGCTCCTCGTATTGGCCGTGGTGCTCAGCGCCACTCTTGGAGAGGTCGGCACCGGAAGAAACGGCCATTTTGGGGAGGGGGTTTCGAATCGAGAGGCAGAGGCAGAGGCAGAGGCTTCGGTTACAAAAGGAATGGAATAGGCGTGTATGCGTATATAATAGTATATATAGAGTGGAATTGAGGGAGTGTACGTATACGTGTTCACATTTGTGGAGGAGAGACAATACTCTCAATCGTAATTTGTTTTTTTTGTATGTGCGTGTAAAATGTAATAGTAGTAGGAGTATTAATTTATTTGTAACTTGTTTTGATCTGGTATGTATTTAGTAACATGTGGATGACAATATATTCATGGAATATGTGGTCCATTTTTAAGAATGGTAGAAATGAAATGACAACTTTGTAGGATGAAATGAAAAATAAGTGACAAACTTTTGGGATAAAAAGAGTACATTCAACAAGGAGTTAGGAATATTTTATTCAAAAACGAGTAAAATTTAAATTTTGGAATTTATGAATAGGTTTAAACATGAGAAATTATGTATTTGCACATAAAAGGGCAAAATATTACTACTTCCGTCCATAAAAATATAGACTAATTTTACTATTTTGGATCTTTCGTCAAAATTAGATTAATTCTAAATATGGAAAATCCTAATCAAATACTAACTCCATACATCATAATCCACTAAAACTACTTTCACCACCTTTTTTTCTTCCCTTCCTTTTATTTTTTTAATTGTATATTAAAATTTGTATTTAATAACTTTGTCTATTTTTTTTAATATAGTATATTTTTTTTTTGAAAAATACAGTATGAGGGTCATACTATCCGATAATACTACTTGAATTACTCTTTTCCTCATCTCTCTTACATTGTCAATTTTGTATCTATTCCGTGCCATACCAATTGTACATATTTTTATGAAACAGAGAAAGTAGAACTCACATTGCACTAATTTTTTCAATTCATTTTTTATTATATTTCTTAAAATTCGTATTCGGTCAAAATAAGACACGTATTATATGACAAAGGGTGAACTTTTTTAAGTGAATTAATACGGAATGAAATAAATTCATACTGTACTATATAATTATGTAGAATAATTTAGTGATTTCTTTTTCTTTTTTTTGGTTACAATCGTCCGCATGGAGTCTTTTTACAAACCAGGCCAGAGAGTTAATTTTGAACAATTAATATTTTGTTATACATAGTGATTATTTTTAACATACACTTTAATTATTCTAGGCATGCATGAATATGTTTGTTGGTTTAAATATATCGTATGATGACAGTTTTGCAATTTTGTACTTAATAAAAAGCTTATAAACATTAATGCGCATTTTGTTGCTTTAAAATATTAATGCGCATCATGTTTAGAAAATTCCGAAATATCGTGGTTTGTGACACATTAGTTATGATTTAGATCATTAAGGTATAAATTCAAAAAAAATGGAAAGTTGTTATTTTATAATTTCAATATTAAAAGTCATGGGATTCATTAGAAATCAATAGTTTTTTTTATTTAAATAACAATGAGCTCTTTATTTAATATCCTGTTTTTATTTGCACTCTTAATAATTTGAACATATTACATATGAATATATGATTACTATACATGTGTAATTAATTTCAATGAAAGTAAAATTGCTTAAAGTCTGTGAGTGGTGAGTCTGGTGACAATCTAAACATCATAAAATAAACATGATTTATTAAAAGAGAAATAAAAATTAACAAATGACAAAACAAATTAACAAACAACAATATCGGATCCGCCAATCTCATTTAACAAATACTATATCGATTTCAAAGTACCCACATCCAAGCAAGCCCCACAACACATAACATGTTTTAATTATTCTATATACAGTATGTCACATAACAGCTAATCAAACTCTAAATATTGTACAAACGTCAAAATATAATTTAGACTATTAGCAAATGTTAATAAATGACAAAATAATAGCAATAACAAATGTTAACACATTGTCAACGGTTAACGTTGTGTTGAAATTATGTTAATATCAAAATCTTAAAATTTTACAATGTGTTAACATTGTATTGACACTATGTTGACATTGTGTTTAGGAGTTTGGACTTTATACAATATATAGAATTTGCATTTTATCACTAGTTCACTACCCTATGTTACCTATGTTACATTGTGTTAAAAATAAGCTTAGTGCATATCAAGGGATGCGTCTACTAAGTTAATTTGATTTATAATAATTCTACCATTTTATTAAGTATGTAAATTATTTCAATTAAAAGGATAAATCTATTATTGAATTTTACTTAATTATTCTTTACAATCAAAGTTACTCCCCCAACCTATAATAAGAATCACATTTTATCATTTTGGTCAGTCCTATAATAAGAATCACATTTCACTTTTATCATATTGGTAAGTAGGTCTCACATTCCATTAATTCACTTCACTCATATTTATTATAAAATTAATATAAAAACTTTTTCATTCACTATTTTTTATTTTTAAAAATTTTATTCACAATAAATATGATTGTGGAATGGAGAGAGTATTACATGCAACTAATTGTCTAAAACGGTAATATCCGTCACGTGTTAATACTGGCACTGAATTAAAAGTATGTTATAAAGTATATAAAGTGGCAGATTTTATGAAAATATTAGGGGGGCTGGTTTGTCTATACCATAGAGTGGAACCCATATTAAATTTAATGAAATGCGTATAGTGATGGGATACGAACTAAACAACTAAACAATAATTGCGAGCCCAATAGCAGTGACGGCCCATCAGCCCAAAACCCAAGAAAGAGTATCAGTTCGGCACAACCAAAGAGTTCGGTCACAGCCTATAGCTCGGTAAAAGCCGACCAATCGAGCTCAACTCTCAGATCGGCAAAAGCTGATCGGCAAAGTTCAGCAGTTCGGTCTCAGTATTCGACCGAACAAGGAGATAGTGGACCCATGCAGGATCTCCACGACCTCCATTACACCCACGATCTATTTAGTGGTATTAAGCAGTTATCAACCCCCCTACCAGGGCTGCAAACCACGATCTTAGTTCGAATGTATAAATAGAACTTAGATCAGATAGACCAGGGTTAAGTTCTCTAGATCCTGAATCTCATATAGCAAATCAGTATTGTAATCTGTAAGCTAGATCAAGCAATACAAATTTGCCCTCTATTCTTCCCGTGGACGTAGATTTACCTCAGTCAATCGAACCACGTAATTTTCAGTGTTGTGATCTTCATTTATTACTTGCGTTTATTCCCATCAAAAATTCGCTAAATCATCATATAGATTCGAAAGTCTACACACACAAGTATACGTACATGTATCAGGAATGATATGCTACCCACCTTATTCCTTATACTACACACTTTATTTGAGCTTTTTATATGAGTATCATTTTTGTTTGAAGCATGTTTAGCGTTTTTTGTTTCGATTTATATATTTATTTTGATTCTAATACATTAAAAAATGTTATTGAAATTTTTAATTTCACAAAATTCATAAAAATCAAAGCATGATTTGTTATTTTATTAATTTATTTGAAGTTATAGAGAAAACGAGCAAATCGAGCTTTGATTTTTATGAATTTTGTGAAATTAAAAGTATCAATAACATTTTTTAATGTATTAGAATCAAACTAAATATATAAATCAAAACGAAAAACGCTAAACATGCTTCAAATGATAGTGAAGCTCATATAAGGTGTGTAGCATATTATTCCTTGTAGATGTATATATAATTTTAGCTTTATAATTTGACTACGTTTTTATGCGTGTACTACATTTTTGCTATAGTAATTCAGTAAGTTACTGCTCCATAATCAATAATTACACTAGGATGGTACTCCCAACATTCTCCAATATAGAAGCAGTTTTTGACCTGAGATGAGTTTTAAAATATGTAAGAATTTTATAATAAAATATGAATGAAATAAAGTTACTAAAATGTAGGGGTTCATTATTAAAAGTACTAAAAAGCAAATAGAAAAAGCAAATAGAAAGTTTATTAATAGACAGATGAAAATAGTAAAATGAAAAATTTATTAGTGGACAGAGAGAGGGGTATCGTATAAGGGCATCCGCAATTAGGCGGACGATAGGCCGCCCGATGCCTCGGGCGCGCCATCGTCCGCCATTGTGGGTGTGCGGACGATGCCCGATGCATCGTCCGCGCCCTATAGATTGTCCGCAGACGATACGCGAACGATAGGGCATCATCGTCCGCCCACTGTGGGCGACGCGGACGATGCAACGCATTTTCAATTTTTTTTTCGAATTTTTGTCTATTTAAACCTCGTTTCTCATTCTATTTTTCATACGAACATTTCTCTCATCTCTCACTTTCCATACGAATGTTACGATCATCTCTCACAAACAAAAATGAACCACGACGACGACTGGAGTACCTCGGAGGGCGTTAGTCGGACCTTGACTCGAGCCTTATTCGATGCCGTTAATGACGCAATGCGTATTTTTTTTAATTCTTATTGTAATGTATTAATTTTAAATGAAATGAAGGTTTTTTCTAATTTTTGTAGTTATTTAAATATTCAAATAGAGAAAATGTTTAGGGCGGTCTTTAGGGCGGCTTATAGGGCGCCCCACTGCAGGTGGAAGGATAGGAGGATAAAATGATGATGTGGCAGTGCATAGGGCACCCCATTACTAATGCCCTAATATGACTATTGAGTGTAGATAGTAATCTCACAAAAGAAGATATCTTTCACCTTCTCAAGTAAATAAAATGTATCCTCGCTCTATAAAACATAGTTTTCCTCTTAGAAAAGTTCACCCCCTTAGAAAATATATAAAAACTTTGTGAAGTGTAGGCAACTCAAACTATGATAACACTATTTCAATCAAATTGAAACATTTACTGCATTAGGAAAATTCAGCCGTGATAAAGATCAATTAATTGCAGTGTCGAACATAAAACCCCCCAAAAATAAAGTTTATATTAGTATTAAACTCTTTTGTTTGGACTACAATTCTAGTAATTAGAATGGACAGTATACTCGTCTATTTTTGATTAGTTTCCTTAAATAACAAGATGTTTTAATGTAACGCATTTAATTGGCAATAAAGATACATAGGTGCGGCTATTGATCTTTTATATTTACAAGCTAAATAATATTTCTAGTACACATAAACGTCATACAATTATATACTCCTATAAAATAATAAATTTGTTCGAGTTACTAAGTTATTTTCATAAAAGGAAACATGTATATAATTTTTTATAAACAGTGACTTATTACTCTTAGACAGACTAGTGGATTTGAAGTGTTGATGTTATCACAAAATTGTACTCCCTCCGTCCCAAGATATTTGACTCGCTTCTTTTTCGCACTCGTTTTGGAAAAATAATATAAAATAGTTGAAGTGGAGAAAAAGTAAAATAAGAGAAAGAATTATGTAGAGAAGACTCTTCTCTACATAATTCTCTCTCTTACTTTACTCTCTCTCCACTCTAACTATTTTATATTATTTTTTCAAAACGAGTACGAAAAAGAAGCGAGTCAAATATCTTGGGACGGAGGGAGTATATAATTACAATTGTTGTTTAGGTTATGAGATCTCG
This sequence comes from Salvia splendens, assembly GCF_004379255.2. Classification (NCBI taxonomy): domain Eukaryota; kingdom Viridiplantae; phylum Streptophyta; class Magnoliopsida; order Lamiales; family Lamiaceae; genus Salvia; species Salvia splendens. Next base: position 21,399,575 of record NC_056045.1, read on the forward strand.
TATTCAAACGAAATGGTAAAAATTGAGCTCTTATTTATTCCCAAGTATTTCAATACGTTACCAAATTAGATTTGTATCATATTCATAGGAAAGACATACGACATAGGCATACTATCCAAAATATTTTGAGTGTTTTAAATTTTTAATCACTTCCCCTACTTTACGTCACTTTCTCAAAATAAATAAACTAAAATCATTAATTAAATTTGATTTGATGACCTAAAATTAATATTGATATAAGCTCAAACGTTGTACTACCTCTATTTATATCTATACATGTGGACACAAATAAATCTTGTGTTGTTGTCATTTTCAAAAATGTGTTTTTAACGAAATAAAACTATTTTAATTTTGGGACCATCAGAAATGTATTTATTACTCTTAAAGATTAATTATATTTGTTCAAACTTAGTTATACTAATATAAACGAATTTTGATTTTCTTATATTTCCATGATTCGACTACCTTCACAGTTGTAGATACAATAATTTTACGTTTTAAATTATAATTCAGTTCAAGTATTCAACGATCTCATCATCCCGCATTACTCAAACATTTAAATTATTATTCACGATATTATTATGATTATCGCTCGATTTGGTCTTGTGATAGGAGTGTTCCACGTTTTAATTTGGCTCAATTTGTGAAAAATTAACCCATTGAGTTCGATTGTTTTGACTATTGAATTTCCAAATTCATTAATATATTGATGGATATAATTATTTTGTTGGTTTCTTCTTGTTTGATATAATGATATCTTTCGAATAAATAAAAAACTACTACTAACTAACATGAATTTGATATTGCATGTATATTCATTCGACCAAAAAGGTGGATGTCAACAATTCAATAAAGTTATGTACCAGATTCGATGTATAATCATACATTTCCAAACGTATGAAATGCCAAAGGTGAAGGCTGACGAAATTGGCCAAACAAATACTATAGCTATAAGCTATCATATATTCCCATTTTATAATTATAGTAATAGCATGGCATATATTTTTGCAAAGGTTAACTAACGAAATTGGGTTTTGGTGAAAAGTACGTATGAATTAAAGTGGGTTTTGGTGAAAAGTACGTATGAATATTAACATGTACTCCTTCCGTTCGCTAATAATTATCCACTTTGATTCCGGCACGGGTTTTAAGAAATGTAAATGAAAGTGGATTGAAAAGATTAATGGAGTATGAGTCCTACTTTTATATATTAGTTTTATATAAAATGTGAGCCGAATGAATTAGTGGAATATGATGTCTACTTAACATTTTTAGTAAAAGTGAAAGTTGACAATTAATTAAGGACGAACAAAAATTATAAAAATCGACAATTAATGAAGGATGGAGGAAGTAAATTCTCTTTAGTTTTACACAACTAACATGATATTTATTGCAATTTGTGCGTTGCAGGAATAATCAGGGGCGGACACATATATAGTTTTTAATTTTAATAAAAGCTCTACTATATTTATAAAAATTACAAGCCCAACAACTATAAAAACACACACTGTAAATACTTTACCGCAAAATTAAGCCAATACATTAATGGAAATATTACAATGCAGTATATCAAAATTAATCATTCAAATCCCAGTAGAAAAGAAATTCTAACTACAATGTATAGCGTGTTTTTTGCACAATTCTCATTCTTAATTTCTCATAATAAACTAATTAACTAAATATGAAGAATTGTAGAAAAACAAATATTAATATGAATAATATCAGTGAATTGAAAAGTATATATAAAAAATAAGGCCACCAAGAAGATAGAGTTATTGAGTTTGCGTGAATTTAATCAGAAGAATGTTGAAACCATATTTCATAGATTATTGTTTAGAAGAAAGTTGCAATAGAAAAGAAACACTATTATTGAAATTTGAATTATCTAATAGTATTTGTTTATTAAAAATTAAGTTATATTTGGTATTCCCCAATCAAAATTACTCTCTCCGTATTTAAAAAACAGAAACATTTGAAACGACGCGAGTTTTAATGCACAATTGGTAAAGTAAGTGAAAAAAAATTAGTAAAGTAAGAGAGAGGGAAAGAAAAATGAGTAAAGTGAGGGCATTCAAAATAAGAGCCTATCTCCGGAGCTCATCTCAAAGCATATCTCCATTTTTTCATGCCACGTCAGCAGGCACATCCCAGAGCCTATCTTCATGCAATGAGAGCCCATTCCAGAGCCTATCTCAGAGCTCATCTCATTTCCACATTATCACTATTTTATATTTTTCACTTTAATTTAGTGTGAAATAAAATGATATAAAATAACAAGAAATAAAGAAAACTCAATAAAAAACAAATTTCATTAAAAAAAATATCCTACATTTAAAAAAATTATAGAAAAAACAAACAAAATATTAATAAAAATATTGAAAACATTGTGACTAGAGAGAAGTAAAATGTAGAATGAGATAAAATGAAATGGGATGAATGTGAATAATTAGTGGGGGAATAGAGCATATATATATGGGATAAAAAAAAATAAAAACAAAAAAAAAGAATAGGAGATCGGCTTAGCCGATCTATCGGTCTTTGGGGAGGAGCCCATGTGAGTGGCCATCAGCCCTTGCTCCACAATGGGAGCCTTAGAGAGCCGAAGGGGGAGCCGATTGCTCGACCCTTGCGATCGGCTCTCATTGACAATGCCCTAAGAGAGAGGAAGAGAAAAAGTTGTGAAATTAGAGTTAGTGGATTGTGGGGTCCATGTCCTAAAGTAGAAAGATTCTAAAGTTTCTATTTTTAAGGAACGGTCCAAAATGGAATTAGTTGCTATTTTTAAAAAACGGAGGGAGTATAAATTAACATGAAGGCATTCATAACGCTTTTAAATTCGTTCACCCCATTTTTTTCTGTCACATCAGCATTTTATCTTCCAACCAAGCACCTATTATAGCGCCATAAATTCTACCCAATAAATACACCTATCCTTATTTCACATTTATTTGTGTTATAAAGTAAAATAAAATAGCTATATAAATTTAAGAACACAATATGAAAATCTTCGTCATATTAATATGCCGAAAAATATAACAAGAAACAAACTAAAAAAATGTACAAATAAGTTTCAACAGTAATATAATGTGACCAAATTTCTTTGATCATATCGCATTGGAGCTGAGCATGGGCTTATTCCTCGCCCATTGTAGTCTTTGCCGCTAGAACTTCATTGAAGCCAACTGGTAAACCCCGATTTTGGGGCGCTTGGGCTGCACCGGAGCTAGGTCCAGCGTCCTCCTCACCCTAATTGGTGACACCTTCACCTTCATTCTCGACAATCATGTTATGCATGATGATGTTACATGATTTGTAGAAGAAACGCACCATCATTGTTGCATCATGTGATGGTAATATCGCATACCGTAGTCCAACAAGGCCCGATTCGGGTATCTAAATGCCCGATTTAATATGTGATGGTAATATCGCATACCGTAGTCCGCCAAGATTAATTACGAGTACAGAGTGGGAAAATAGAAAGAGATATGTGATTGAAATGATGTGAATGACATGATAGGAGAAGTGGAGTATTTATAGTGTAAAATGTAGGAATTTAATTAAATAAAAAATAAACAACAAATTTAGGTCTAATCGGCGGAATCAGCTGCCGATTGGCGCGCCCTATCGGTGGGGCATGGAGGACGGCAAGGTAATCGACGATGAGCCTGCAATAGGGTCGATCTTTCCACCGATCACATGGGGCCGAAAGATCAGCCTATTGCAGGTGGCCTTAGATGCAGGTGTTCCAGTAGGTTGTGGTATTTCCGCTGCGGTTGTTGGAATTTTATCTTTTTGTTTTCCAAAGACCCGGTCTCGTGCTTCCTAAGCTGGATGGACGTTCCTTCATCAAAATTTGAGAAAAAGCTTTGGTGCTCCCTCTTCTTTGTGACACGTGGTCCATTTGGTGGCTTAGGAACAAAATTGTATTGGAGAAGATTATCTTAAATTGGGAAATTGAGAAGAGACTTATTGTGGAAGCTAGGTTCGTGGCAAAAAGATGGTGTGCGGAGTTTCCCTTTGTATCGAAGGAAATTTATGAGGAGTTGAGTCGGTTTAGAAGATGAACTAACATCAAGCATAAAGCTAAGCTTGCAATCAAAGACCACTGAAGGGGTTTGTCTTGCCCTCGGTTTATTGTAAAGCATTTTAGCCTTGCTTGCTTGCTTGGTGGTTAGTTGCATGTGTATGAGCTTTGGGCGTGGATGTATGATTATTTTTTGTTTTGGTTTAGGGTGTCCACAATAAGGCGGACACCCCAATAGCCCCGCCCCAATTTTTGTCCATAGCCACAGTTTTTTTGTCCATAGCCCCAAAATTTTGTTTCCGCCCACTATGGTGGACACTTCCAATAGCCACCAAATTTTATAATCAATTTTTCATTTTAAAATGTTTTAGTTTCAATCAGGTTTAATTAAAATTATCGCAATGTAAATAATTAGAAAACGAGGTAATTGGGGACGAATATTCGATGTATTGCAAAAGGGTATATACAACGAAAATTAAAAAAAATACAACTAAAAATTCACACCGCCTATAGCCGCGCAGTGTATCCATCCACTATAGGCCCCCACGCTATCCGCCGTGTCCGCCCCCGACTCGCCGCGTCCTCGCCCCGGAGTCGGCGATCGCCCGTCCGCCGCCTACCGCCCCCATCTCCTCGTCCGCCCCGGGGGCGGACAACTCTCCCACTATGGATAGCCCCGAGGCGCGGCTATAGCTGCGCCTAACCATTGTGGACACTCTTAGTGTTAGTACTTGGTTTTCTCGTTGGTTTTGGTTGGTTTGTACTTTTGTAGGGATATTGTTGTTGAACTCTTGCTCACCGTCTTTTAATTTGAGATTTTTATTTATAAAAAAAATGCAGGTGGCCTTGGATCCTTAAAAAATGCAAAACTTTGAACCGATGTTTTACTTAAAAAATGGATAGAAACACTTTAATTTAAAAAGAGAAAAAGTTAACCCAGCATGCTGTTGTGTTAAGGCACAACAGCCCGTCACTTTTGAAAGAGTGCTTTCCAATATAGTAATTGTGTAACATGTCTTCTTCTTCCCACGCACGTGACATCCATTGTTGTTCATCAATTCATTTTTATTCTCTGCAGTTTTTATTTTCAGATCCACTCAGCCCTTTCAAACATTAAATTTCTAATAATTTAATCTTCAATAACATCTAGTTAGCGCACATGCATATATGATAGTTACATAGTTGTAGCGAAGGCACCAGAAACGCGATTGTGTTGCAAGATGAGGACTTGAAGCATCGCATCGCACCGCACCGCACCGCAATGCCAATGCGGATCCAGGCGTATGTTGCGTTGCGGTCCGCCGGGTACACTACCGGCTGCGGTCTTGTTGGGGGAAAAAGTGAATTTTTAAAATTTTGTAGTCTAGTTTTTTTATTTCATTTTTTAAATAATATGAGTTTAAAAATACTACTCCCTTCGTCCGGCATTACGAGTGCGAGTTTTAAGAAATGTTTGAGTGTGCAATAATTGGAGTGTGTGATAATGGAACGTGGGACCAATAATAAAAATTAATGAAATGAAATTTTGAATTGCGGTAAAACGTTTTAGGCTAAAATTTTGTGATTGAATTGGGTGTGTGGCTGAAAAGTAAAACAGTGACATGAAGTATGACACCTTAAAAATGAATTTACGATTGAATTTGAGATTGAAAATGAAACATTGTTTTGCCAAATTCAGATTCTGCCTCTCTCCTACAACGTTTTACCTCTGTCTTAAAATGTACTCCAAATTTTGTTGTGAATATTTATACTCCTAATTAAGTATTAATCCAACATTTGCACGAGTAACAATACTATCAATAAATTTCGTCAATAATCATAGTATTAATTGAGTAAACGATGCCAGACCCTTGTGCGTCTCTAGCCGATTGCCTATGTAATTTTAAAAAAAATACTACTATCATTATATTTGTATTTAGATGTACACTTTTAATAGCATACATGTAAAAAAAATATATATCTTGTAAATTTTAAATTTTTTTGTTAAATTCTTATTTTGCATATCAACTTTAAAATTTATTTATAACTTTTTAAATTATTGATTTATTTTAATTTTATAACTAATCAAGATTCTGAAACTGTGTGATGACTTACTTACTATCGAACATCAATTAAAATAATGTCGTATAATATGAAGCAAAACGACGTCCGTCTCATTTCTCATTTTCTCTCTATCATCTCGTCCCTTTTAAATAAATTCTAATTCAACAAATGAAATAATTTAATTTAAGTATAACATAATATCGTCTCATTGCCTACGATTCAATATTGTTTTGGTAAAGTTTGATGGGGCCATGTAATGTATTAGTAAGTCATGTTAATGCTGTAACTTTGACTCGTCACAAAATCTATATTGGTAGTTTGATATTAGAAACAAATTTTAAAGCTGGTAAAAAAAATTAATCATAATTTGGCATAACATTTTATGCATTTTTGAGATTAGGCCATGCTTCCATGTGTCCAACATTTTATTGATTAAAATGCATGCAAATATTTGCGTGGCCTACATGCAAGCTTTTATTACTACGCATGGCGCAACCGATAAAATAGCTATTTGTTGTCGTTGTCATTATTTCTTTGAGCTATTTTTCTACTATGACGCCTAAACTTTAAGTGTGTATTAAATGTTACACTTAGATATTTTGCACTAAATGATACTACTATTAAATACCGACTGGCGGATCTAGTAAAGTGCTATTTGCCCCACCTCAAATTTTTTTCTCTATATGTATAAAATTTATTTCTTTTTATTTTTCATTAAAGGCCCCTCTTCAAATTCTTAAATTTTCTTCATAGATAAATTTTCCCCCTTTCCTATAAATTCCTGGCTCCGCTCCTGATTAGGAGTAATATTTCCTTTTCTGCATTCATTTTACAAAAATGATATTAAATAGTAAAGTAAGAGATAATAATGTAGAGAAAAGTTTTCTTTACATTTATTACCATCTTTATTACTCATCATTTTTTCCACTTTAACTACTACCTCTGTCTCATAATAAGAGTCACATTTCACTTTTACCATAAATAGTAAGTATGTCTCACATTCCACTAACTCATTTCACACACATTCTAATATAAAACCAATCTGAAAAAGTGGATATTATATTCCACGAACTTTTTCAACCAACTATTCTTTATATTTCTTAAAACTCGTGCTCACACTAAATGTGACTCTTATTATGGGACGTAGATAGTATTTATTACTCCCTCTGTCCCTCGTTACTTGAATCGTATTTCATTTTGGTTTGTCACAAGTTACTTGAGTCATTTCTCTTTTTGGCTAAAAATAAAACATCTAGTCACACATATTTTTTTTTACTTTATTCTCTCCCGTCTCTCTTATTTTATTCACCATTCTACTTTATTTTACTTTATTTAACTCATTAAACACAACTTTCTTAAATCACGTGCCTAAAAGAAACGTCTTAAGTAACTTGGAACGGAGGGAGTATCATTCTGTTAAAACGAGTGCAGAAAAATAAATGTGACTCCTAATGCGGAACGGGGGTAGTACACAGTAACATAGAGGTTGATGAATGTACTAATTATTCTATAAATGGTACAACGTATAGTTTTATTATTTTTTTATGTTTTCTTTATTGACTTTTCTTTAGTTAATTGATTTGTCATATAGTATGAACATGTAGTTAAGCATAAAACTTTATGAGTAATTATTAAAGTATAAGAGAGAGGTAGAGAAATAACAGTAGAAATAATGTTAATGGAGAGTGAGGCTCATATGTTGTAGTAGTAGTAGTACTACTACTCCCTCCGTTTCTTCATAGTTGAGTCATTTTTCCATTTTGGGATGTTTCTTCATAGTTGAGTCATTTTCATATATAGTAATTATTTTCTATTTCTTACTTTACTCTCTCTACTTTATTCATTTTATACTTTATTCTCTCTACCTTTTTTCTCTCTCTTACTTATTTTATCTATTTGTTCAACACACTCAACATCCATTTCTTAAACTCCGTGCTAAAAAATTTCACCTCAATTATGGTGAAACGGAGGGAGTACCACTCTCTAGGAAGAGATTAAAAGAGAAATAGTTTATAGTATTGAGGGGGGACAGAAGCAGTAATAGTAACGTGTACGATATGGAGTGCGACGTTAAAAATTAGGTATATGATCAGACAGAGCATCACAAATTTGTTAAGCAGCATCCCACAAAATACAAAATATTGTTATATGAAAATTTAAGACGTCCACTAAATTTATGCAAACTTTGATGGATGGTTTGGTAGGGAACTAATTTTCTGCAAAAAACTTTTTTGTCATTTAATAAGGATGGGCATCGCGTTATTTAAACTAACACTACAACAAAAAATTGTTATAGATATTTTGAATGTAATTAAAGACGTTTATTTGTGTTTCTAAATATATTAGCATTGCTTCAAAAAATATCTTTATTGTTGATGTTTCAACTATAATTAAAGAACACAAATGAAAGCGTCTTTAAAAAGCAAATAATTAAGTCAATTTATCCTTAATTTAGGAACAATTTCTTTTGCATCCTGAATTATTGTAATTTTTAAAAAATTCCAATGCAAGTAATTGCGTCTCAATTTTATCTCCTTAAATAATAAATTTTTTTATAGTGGGAGCCAATTGATTAAAGTCTGTTATTGATTAACCAATGATCAATATCTTTTATTTTGGTTCGATTCCGATTAATAGTTAATAAAAAAATTGATCTCCCGTTATAATTGAATAAGTGAACAATCGATCTAAAACAAGTTATTACTACTTTATAAAATAACACTACATTAATTTGTTGTAATATTCTCATTAATAGCTTTTCCAAATTCATGAATCCAATTCCATATTATTCATTTTATAAATACAAAATTAAGATCACAATTATAATTTATTTTAATCGAGTTAACTGTTTTCTTCCAACTCAAACTTCTAGCCTAGGAAATTTTTCATTCTAAACTCCAAATGCATCACTTTGCATTTTTTAATAATGAATATTACTAGAATTTACAAAATCTATTTCTCAACCCATCACCCATTATGACAATGAATTATGTGTTCACTTGTAAAAAATTATCTAATGTCCTCGATATAAAATTAGGTTTAAAACTTTATTAAGGTTATTTACGACTAAATGATTAGTTAATACGACTAACCGATTGGCTAATCGATTTGGTTATGTTTAGAGGTTTAGGTCAATTCATTGGTTGGTTAATCAACTAATCATTTCAAATATTAACTGAAGCTACCAATCACTCCACTTGTTAATTATTCCATATGTCCTCTAAATAATTCCATTTTTACATTTTGATCTATCTAAAAAAATTAGCCTGCTTTATCTTGAAAATTTGTTTACATTACATTACCACTATACATTATTGATAACTTATACCACTCGATCCATCACTAACCATAACTAAACACTACTTAATGTGAGCCACACTTGTAACTATGAGTATTTCAACTATTTTCCTTCTTATATCTTCTACTTAATCAATTGGGTATTAAAACACATAAGTTTTTTATAAGGATTATTTAATTTTAAGGGACACGAGCAGTATAATCATGAAATAAATAATTGACATAAAAGTCATACCATTACAAAGTCAAAAAGTTAACTGAAAAATAAGCACACCTATTTAATACTCTTAGGGCCTGTTCAAGTTGGCCGACATGAAATATGCACAATTATATCTGATCCGGTTTTGATACTGTGCAATCACGTTTTTAAGCCTTGACTTCAATGTGTTCAAGATGCTTGGGTGCTTCCGGAAATAGGGGTTCTAAATTTGGGCAATCAATTTTTTTTAGTTCCCAATATATGCATTACCTACTCTGCCCTTTCCATTTGACTTCGCCCGCCACCCAAATTACTTTGGCGGCAAGCTCTACACTTGCAAGCCTTATTTGGTGAAAGTAAGGAGACGAGCTTCGTCAGACCCAGGAAGCCAAACAGCAAGATGCAGGCTGGTCACCCGCACGGGCAAGGTATGTACGATGCTCTCCAATGTTTAACCGGTCTAAGTACTTCAACTGTGCCGGTATCTTGTTGAGCACGCTGTGTCGCCGCGCGTCCTCTACAATCTGACGCCTCTCACGTCTACATCGGGCACGGATGTAGCGACGTAACAATGTAGTGGTTTCTTCACGATAAAGGAGCATAATGTCCTCGAGCAACAAACATAAATGCGCTGATTTGGTAGCATGAGGACTCATTTGACAGATCCGAATACTGGCCTTAACTAAATACCAATGGATGAGCAAATAATCGGCTATTTTTTGTGATATCAAATTTTATTGACACTCAAAGTTACATAAACGACTTTAAACGCTTGAAATTTGAGATTTAAACAAGGTGGGCGGCGGTATTAGCCCGAACGACAAGCGTAAGACCACCAATACCGTCAAAAACAGTAAACATTGCGCAATATCTACCAAATTTAACAATTTATGTTGATTAACTGCTGCTAACCTGAGGTTACCAGAGACAAGATGAGGAGCACGATTACGAACTCTAGCCTTCTCCTTTTTAGCTTTCCTGATGCTTCAACTTTACGCACAGGAAGAATCCACTGGCCGATTAGTATAAGCAAATTGCCATGAAAATCAACAAGCGAATACCTGGGGTTAATAGGGGAATTGTCGGAGCTGGAAAACTTCACCACGCCACCTCCAAAGCACCGACGATATATGAGACCGTGTAGTGAAGATCTAGGGTTGCATATGATTTTTGTACAAGGGGGGAGAAGGGCATCACGCCTGTGTTTGTTTGAAACATTTCAGGGGCAAAGGAGTCAATTACACTCATAACTTGATCCGAATTTCGAGACCGGAAATGATTTACCATCTCCTGCTTCTGAAATGGTTTCAAAAGATAACAGCACTGAACAGTGCCGGCCCGATAAATAGCACCGGGCTTTAGTAGGCTTCAACAAGAACCTTGAACACCCCCAAAGTCCATTAATTAGCCCAATATCTGGGCATTTCAGGGAACATGAACAGGCCCTTATAGTAGAACCAAAAACTAGTACTTATAAAGTCAAAAAGATATTGCAAAAACTACGTAATTTATGTATCATAACTCTTGAAGTTCTTAACCAATTGAACGGTGTATTATACTTTGGATCTCGATCATTGAATTGAGTTTTATAGTTTGATTAGATTTTTTTTCAAATGTGATATCGACATTATAAATTCATAACCACATGAGCACATTCGGCCGTTTGGGTTTTAGAAAATGGAGTATATTTTTTTCACTCATTTTCATTCTTTTTATAGCATAGATAATTTCTCTTATACAAATTGAATTCCTTTTTTCTAGTGTGGTAACATTTCTCCCTCTTTTACCATATTTTCTAACAATAAATTTATAATTAAGTTACGATATGAAAAGAGTATAAATTTTTTCATTTACTCCTAATAGAAATCAATGGGTTCCATCTTAAAACCAATTGGTGATAAGAGGAGAGGCCCATGAGACTTATCTTAAAAACCAATTAAGCTCTTTGTGTACACCGATATGTGATATTATTATATTTATTTTTATGTTTCAATTGCCAACACCCTCCCTCAAACCATTCAAGGTGAAGGGTTGGACTTTTTTATGATCGATTGGACAATCGGCCCAATTTTTTTTTTCGATCGGTTGGACCACTGGCCCAATTTTTCAGCCTAATTATACTGTTGGGTCAGTCATTTTTTTTCGGTTTCAGCCCAGATATACTGCTGGGTCAGTTAAATATGACCCACAGTCGGCGACCCGCTCTGATACCATGATAAAAATCCATGAGTTCCATCTTAAAACTAATTGGTGATAAGAGGAGAGGCCCATGAGACTTATATAGTGGATTAAGTTCTTTGTGTATACCGATGTGAGATATTATTATATTTATTTTTATGTTTCAATTGCCAACAACTCCAGTATATATCTCCCATAAAAGAATGCTCCAGGAAAAGAAGAAAATACCAATCTAATAAACATTACAGATTAGATCGCAGGCAAAGCCCATGATTTTAATGGTATGGGTTGATCCTTAGCCGATCCAACACATCAATTAATGAAATCATGTAATTACTCCTATAAAACATTTTTTATGAGTTTAATATATCTATAGCAGTTTAGAAAATGATTAGGCCGAACCCACCATGTTATTCCCAGAAAGTAAAATGTATGTTACATACTACACTCAAAAAAGGAAAGGAAAGGACTTTTACTTGTTAGGAAATTGATTTGGACTATTTATTTTTATCATATAATAATAGAGATCATAATGTGAGGTGCAGAGCTCAAATCACAACTCCTGTGACACCGCTGGACTCCTAACACATAGTGCACAAACAAATCGGAGACGGAGACAAGACAGCGGGCGATTGGTCATTATTTTCGACCCCTTCGGATCAAGAACAGATTCCAGGCATTGAGGTTACAGTAGCCATAAAATTCTGTTCATGCTGAGTAACTTTCACCTGACCTAGCATTATTTGTGTTTCCCTTGTATCAGTTTTTTACAGTGAGTAACATTAGTATTTAACGAATGGAAGCTTACTATGCAATGATGTCAAGTTTTGCAAGCTCTCACATGAGCTTGTATCGTTTTGCATAATGTCAAGTTTTGCAAGCTCTCACATGAGCTTGTATCGTTTCTCTTGGACACCGGTAACTCCCATCTGTATCTCAATTATTGTGTGAAGTGGCATCTGCATATTTCCAAAGAAAACAAGAGCCGAGTTTAGTTTTCACAGAGATGAAAACTAAATAGTTTGCAGCTTTGTCTCAAATAAACCAAATATTCAGATTATATTTCAAGGACAGAATCTCAAAGTTCCAAACTTGTAGTTATTCTACGACGTGGAAATTATGCATAGCCGTGAATGTAATACCTCGATGTGGGGAATCTCTTTCAATGGCCTATCAGCGAAATAAGCATACAAAGCCCTCAAAACTGCCTGAAAATTCCGAATAAGTCATTTGGCAGTCAAGCATATATTCGGCTTTTTTTGGAGAAAACTAAAATTATACTATCATAGATGATGCATAACCTGGTGAGATATGACCACAACGGGAGCTCTTTGTCGTTCAAGCTCAATAATCACAGGCTCAAGCCTGAAAAGGGAAGAAACAAATTCAACGTACTAGGCATTATGAGGTTGGAACTTGACCCAAAGCATTAGAATCATTTGAACTGCATAGGACAGACCTTTGTATGACGTCAAGATAAGATTCTCCGCGAGGATATCTGTACCTTAACTTGTCCTTTTTACGTGATCTGCAGTTTGTATGACATTAATATAGAGAAGTTAACAAATGACAATGAGAAGAAAGGAAACAAGAGTACCAAATAAACAAATATATAGGAAACGAATGACAGGAAATAACATCTTCCTATTTTAGTTAGGTTAACAGATTCTTAATGGTACAAAATTCCTGTTACAGAAAAGACAGGGAACGAGATAATTCAAATAAGTGACCTAACAGGTTTCTCTAGGGATATGCTTCGTGGAATTCAATTCTTGATAATACAAGCAGTTGATGCCTCAATGTTAGAGTTATATATAGACAGATTTTTATGTACTTAAATCATACTTGTACATGGAATGGATGACTAGCAGTAAATGTAAAATTCTCAAATCTATACTACAAAGTGGTTATTACTTATCTTCGAAAGGAAAAGATGAGAAAATGGAGAGTTTCATGTAATATCATCAAATGGATAGGTCTCCGTGTACATATATGATATATATTCATTTATACTGCTTTCAGGCTAAAATAATATGTATAGATGAAAGTAAACTGATGAAGCATACTCATATTCTTCCGGCATATTTTTCTTAATTTCTTCATATGTCATCCCATCGCATACACCAGCATTAATTTCGTCAAGTGCACGCCATTGTATCTACATGATAATATAGTAGAATGAGTAATATTAGATGCCAGTCCAAGAAACCGACAACAGACAACCATACATTTATTATGAAGTGCAGTGAAGAAGGGCGTTTATGATAACCTTGGGAAATCCACCAATCGGAGTTGCTGTCAAAATTGTTCTCTGTAGTGTGCTAGTCCATATCTGATCACGGTAGAAACAGAAAATTATAAAGATTAAATACCTCGTAGTATTCTATAAAAAAACGAGGCATAGAAACTGGAATTCTATATCCCAAAATTTATGAAGACGGGGAATCTTACGGAAGCAGCTTTTTCATTTTTTAGGCGTCTCTCAACAAAATTTGCAAGTTTCTTAGCATAAAGCTCGCCAGAATCACTACACAAGAAAAATTAGCTCCCAAAGTTACTAAATGAAACCAGATCAAATTACCCTTGCACTGATACACAGAAGAGTATTGATAACTGAAACAAGGTAGAACGAACATTGATCATTTCCGATGAATGGAAATTATTTCAGATTTATGCTAGTGCAAAACCACTTGAAGAAATGTTAACATGTAGTTTTGCAAAGAAATTAACTTCTCTCAATAAAACATGGTTGCAGGAAAAGGATCATTCTCTCCTTTTTAATTTGTCCCAGAAAGTTAAATCAATTTTAAAGAGGATGTGGAAAAGGTCAAAGAAAAGTAGATAGTGTATTCACATTCCACAAATAAGAGAACCTTATTGCACTGTCACCACCGATTCGTCCTCTGACATTGTCTCGGCTCTCTCCGTGCCTGGTAAGCAAAATTGGACGGGGAGTAAGATGTGTATTCACCTGCAATTTGATACGCAACACCTTCAGCCAAATCTCATATTTGGCATCATGTAACATGCGCACATTGTAAATTTTGGTGACAAATAAAACACAACTCCCACTGCATGCACCCAAATTTATGCAATATTTAAAAAAAGAATTGATCATCACATTTTTTTAGGCAAAGCATATATCTTCATAATGTCCTTACTAAAACAAAAGCCAGTCCCTATAGAAGATGTTTACAACATACCAGGAAGAATACTATCCGCCCTGGAAGGTATCCACTTATGTTATTCACCTGTTTCAACAAAACACATATATTTAGAGGAATTAAATATTCTTGCCCAATACGTAGATAGCTAATACAATGAATAGATAATTAAGCAAAATTGAGAGGATTTACTTGTATTTGTCCACCATTTCCAGAGACCATATCAATCATTTTTATGTAAGACCCTTCTTCAACTGGCTCATAGACCTGAACAAAAAGAAAAACTGCTCATAAACCATTACTAACCTCCACATAATACATCAGAAAAATGCACGGAATATTAAAAGCTATGTCCCTGGATCTACCTTTTCGTAATTTTCCAGTCGGACCTTGAAGTCATTATACCCTGCTTCAAAATCTGGCCTGAAATATATCACAAATCACTATGTGATAATATGTGGTGCATAAATATCAAGAAAACCATCTTGTGTCATACACTTCTGCATAGTCAGGGCTCTGTTGAACTTTGAGACGTATATTCCTCTCAATTATATTCCTATCGTTGCATAAGGTCTCTAGAAAGATAATCTGTGAGTAAAAAACATCATAATCAAAAATCTAGTGGGAAAGATGACCTAAATCACACTATATTATGATTACACTGATACTCTGGAAATACACATTTAAAGTAAATACAGCATAAGATTTATAACATACTCATAATAAGCAACCATTTATCTTAGTTGAAAACCAAATTTTAGTAAACAATAGAACTCAAAAATCAGTGTTGTTAATAAACTGACAGACGTTCTCAACGGGTATGCACAATTCACATTTGAAGTTATTCTGCTTCTTTATGCGTTGAATCCAAGTTAAAAAGAAAATCCTTTAAGTAAGCATCTTCAAGCATGCTAACATATTAATGGTCAATCACTTCATACCATATAACCGAATCAATTGAAAATGACTTAGAATAGACAGTATGCTGAATCAATATCAATAAAGCAACCAAAGTTCAGTACTCCACCTTGCATTCACCTTCAGCCATTTTCATAAGCATATTCCTTCTTTTCCTGGTACTGTTTGTAGCATCAAATATCCCAACCTAAGCATAGTTATAAAATGCATTACCAAAGTTTCCAATAAATGTCCATGCGGATAATATGAAATATACCTACCTGGCCACCCTCTTGCATCCAAGATATCATATCCTCCATTGCAAGTGCTGCTACCTAGTAGCATGTTATGGATTAAAACTATGCCCATGGAAAAAGGTCAATACCGATTATAAGTTTTTATACAAGAAAAACATAACGATAAAACTTTGCATAAACCTGCACCTTCTTATTATTGGATTCATTCACTGAAAAATCAAATTCGAAATAAATAATCCAAATATGAATACCTCATTGCGCGCCTCTATGCCTTCTGGATTGTCACCTCTGAAAAAATCAGCTGTCTGCATCAAAGAAATTAGTTATACTGGGAGATCCATATCAACGAGAGTTAAATAAGTATCATAATTTGAACTTTCTAGGATACTAGAGTTTAACAAGTTTGATTTGTTGTCAAATAATTGGAAAATTATAGTTGAAGGCATTTGTGCCCAATGCTATCTTACACTTGGTGATCTCATATTAATGATACCATACATATACTGGAAGAAAGTTACATTGGGTCAAAGTTATTCCTGATACTTGCCACAAATAAGAGGAAACTTGCTCTAAATTTTCTTGATAATAGAGGCTAAAATGTCAGCACATTAGGGATCTAGAGGGACCATGAGGAATGGAACTGACACCTCTGTGCTTCGTGAGACAAGCAAACAAAGAAGGGGAAGAAAAGATGTGGCCAACTAACAGTACCTGGTTAACTCCATGCTTGAGCCTTCGATACTGCAAACAGAATACACAATAATGTCGCTTACTCTCGAAATACTAGCAGGAAAATAACAAAAGAAAATTCCAAATAGAAAATCAATGACCTTCCCAACATTGAAGTGTTTGGTATCATGACCTAACCAGCGAAGATACCGAGTAAGTTTTGCTGCAGTGAAAGTTTTCCCTCGTGCAGGCAGCCCAACCTGTAAGAAAGCTCAATTTGGAGCATGAAAATATAACAACTCATAAAATCCACGGATGAAATACAAGATGACATTCCTTGAATCTTGGGCATTGTCGAAAGGATATTGCATATCAGATACATAGCTGTAAAGTATAACTATGTAGGATAGAATATTGAAACCTAATAAAAAGTTTACCTATTTGGTTAAGTCTTTAGATATTAGCTCTCTGAAGAAACGTCCCCAAGCCTCCTTGTGCAGACTCGAATAAAATGCAGAGCAACTAATTTTTTATTTTAAATTATGTCATGCTGCTGTTTAAGCTTCACATTGCTGGAATTGTTCGTGTATGTCGCATCACATATTTACATAATTATGTACCATATATGGAAATAGACATTTGAAGGAAAAATGTACTACTCCCTCCGTCCCATAGAAATATACACTCTTTCCATTTAGGTCCCATCCCATGAATATAGTCCACTTCTATTTTTGCTTTTTTTTATGGGCAAATGAATATAAATTCAAAGGTCGCACCAAGGTGGACTCGAACCCGGGACCTTTGGCCTCATGCATTACCACTCTACCGCTTGGCCAACTCACACACATTTTTTCTCTCTAATGATGTGGGCCTCATTCTCCATTAACAATACTTCAGTCATTTTTTTCTAACTCTCTCCTACTTTACCGATTGTGCATTAGAACCCGTGTAATTCCAAAAGTGTCTATTTTTATGGGATGGAGGGAGTATAAGAAAAGTGGACATAGAATTGCTTGGGACTTGGTTTTCGGAAGGCCAATATCTCAATAACAAAATGGAAATGAAATATATGCGACTTTATCTAACAATTGTTGAATCCTGAATTTTCTAATACTTAAATGGGAAACTAAGGGCAGATGGAAACAGTTAATTGTCAACTAAGGCAGTCTTCCCAGAAAGATCTACCAGGCCTTAAAGAGGTAATTAAAACTTCAATCAACTGTTGGCTAGAATACTCGGAACGTACCAGGACAATTGCCAGATGTCTATCCTCCTTGGGGCCAAGCATCTGATCTGCTATAGCTCCAGCTGCAACAGCTCCTGCAGCAGCTGGCATAGAGTTCTAGAAAAAAAAAATCAATGATGTCTCAGAGGTTACTTCTGCATGAAAGATATACATTCTCAGCAATGTTAGACCAAGCATCTCATAGATTTCTCACAAACCTTGGATTCTGAATCAAGTTTGACATCAAGAGCAAAAGTTGATGCACTTGATGATTTTAATAATCTAGGAGATCCTACACCCCTATCCACAAAGAGTCCTCTGTGTCCTTCATGTTTCTGCATGTTAGAAGAAGTTCCAACTGACTTTGACTCGACCAAGCCAGATTCTAAAGACAACTTTGCTGTTTCTGGGACAATGACTTCCATCCCCTGATAGAAAGTTGACACCACAGAGTCAACATAAGAAGGAACACTTGTACAGAAGTTGTAATAACAAAGGAGTTTGTCCTCAATAGTCAATACAATGAGATGGTATGTAAACACATCAGATATTTATTTTTAATAGTTCTCTATCCATGTCAAGAGTAACTTCTGCCATATAATACCATGACTACATTTGGAGGATGGTCTTTCTTTTTGCCTTGGCAAAAGAATAGCATTCAATTACATTGATGGATTCAGTTATCAAAAGGATAATATTCCATCAATAAAAAGTGTCAGTACCTCTATATAAAGTAGGAAGATAACAATGCATACAGATTTATTGTGTATGAAAAAACTATGATAAAAGTTCTGGAGATTCAATCATTATGTGGCTGAAGTAGACAAAATTCTCATGAATATCACATTAGAACGGTAAACAAGTCAGATATGGAAAAGGGAGGAACAAATTAACACCATACACCAGGTCGGTCAACTGAAGCACCAGGATCCTTTTGAGAATGCGATGAACCACTAGAGCTGTCATTCCTGGAAAATTTCCCTGTACGAGTGAGTGACCTAGGAGTTTCTGTCATATTTGCTGCATACACAGGACCTGAATTGGCCGATGATGGAGCTGGAACAACATAATGCTCAATATCAAGCTCCAAACTTGCTGGGGATCCATTCTGTATCAAAAAGTGCCCACTGAATAAAGTGATATTTCACTTATGGAGATGCTTTCAACCGTACAAAATTATATAAATTACAGTAGGGGACGGGGAGCTAATATCCACACAAAATCCCAAAGCAAAGGGCAATTTACAAGGAAAGCTTGTAAAATATTGATGAACCCAGGGATAAAGGGAAAGAAGAATACTACACGAGCAGCTATCTAATAAATGATCAGTTAGAATGAATAAAAATGGGAATCCCAATACAATCTACAACTTGAGAACACTATCATTAGTACAAAACACTCTATACCTACCTCATTACCAGCTTGAGTAGCAGAAGCTATACTGACATCTGGTATACCACGGACAGTGGATCGCTGGAAGTTCTCCTGATACACCCTCCAACTTGCAGCAAGATCGAACGGTGAAACCCTATCTGCTTGAATGAACACTTTATACTCAAGAACCTCATCCCCAGCCACCTTAAACACGGCTGAGTTCCGGTCCCCTTGCAATGCACCTCCTATCAGATGCCTATTCGGACCCTCCTCCACAATACACGGCACGTTGCCATGCTTGGGCTTCAACAAAAACTTAAAATCCAGCGTCTCTATTACAATCAATCCAAGAAACATCCGACTTCAAATTTCTGATACGCAAAAAAAATGGAGACGCAACATAATGCTGGTTATACGTATTAGGAGCTAAATTACCGTGATTAGGTGGTACAACAAAGCTTAATTCCCACATAAAAGTCGATTCACGCTCCATAGAGAGCTATAGTATACAGTAGAATGAATTAATCAGTAAGTGCTGACAAAGACACCAATGCAATCCTATTCAATAAAGTCACAAAATTGAGGGAAAACTCCGTCAATTAGAGAGTAATTAAAAAATCCACAAGTCGATGATCAGTAAGTGAAAATAGGAAGAAGAATGTGAACGCATCTCATCGAATTCAATAACGCGCGCAGAATTAGGAAATTTGCAATTAAAGGAAAGAAAAGTCTCACAGCTTTGGAGGAGTCCCAGGAGCCAACGAGAGGGGCGGAGCCGAAGACATGGGGCACGAGCTCCCCTTTGAGCCTGTAGTTCTCCATCTGGAGAGAGACGTAGAGCTGGCCGCCAGCGTGGTGTTCGGAGCTGGTATCGGCGCTCGTGGATGCGGCGGTGCCCATATTTTAGATGAGTGAAGAGATGCTGAGCATTTGGGTTGATACTGACTACTGATAGAGATAAGAATGGAATAGGAAAGAGGAGTTAGTGAAGTGATAGATAGATAGATAGTCTTATTTCTTGCACTTTACTTTATCCACATTCACACTTTCAATTTGCAAAATTAGATTAGGAAAGTACCCATAATTTCTAGCTTGTTTATTGTTTAGTGAATGAAAAAAATATAAAAATATACCTCTCCATTTACCTTTCTTCTTGGAGATTTATATAAGAGAACAAAACTACAAATTAAGGTAATGAAGCAAAATTGAGAAATTTGCAACTCTATTACTTTATTATTGTTGCGTCTATATCATTACATTTTGAAATTTTCCTATTAATCTAATCCCCTCCAAATTCGGTGAGATTCAAGGGCCATTTTTTGTATCCGATTTTTTATGTTAATTTCATTACTTTTGTTAATTGGAAAAAGATAAACATACACAAATTCTACATACATAATACCCTTAATTTTTTAATGATTTTATATTACCCGGTTTTATTAATAATTATATTGTTTACTTACTAAATTACCCCTTTTACATTTTCAAATCCTAAAAGAAACATTTTCTTAATATAAATCTCCAAATTAATATCTCTATATCTAAATATTTCTACTCCATCGATTAATCTTTCAAAGTTCCACACTTTTGCTCCTTCAAATATTTATTAGTATCTGCAAGCGTAGGAGTGGCCTTTATAAACATTTATAACTATAAACATATATGATCACTTTTAGTTTTTTTTCCTTAGTCTATTCTTTAAATATTGATATTTAAATATCTCAACAAATTAAATCTTCATATCTAAATTCTCCTATTCCTACTCCATCGATAAAATCAATCTCATCAAATTAAATACATATTACAATCTTGACATTTCTTAGCTGAATTATTAATTATACTCGTATCATTTACTTACTAAATCGCCGATTCCTAATCAGTCTCCATCGATTAAATAATTTAAATATTCATATGCAGTCCTAAATGAAATATTAATCTTGATATATAAATGTCCCCACTAATACTCCTACTCTAATCGCTATTTATATTATAATTTGGTGGGAATAATTAAACTTAAATAGGGTATAATTATGTTACAATTTTATTATATTTATTTCTTAGATAATATAATTTTTTATTTTGTAGTATGTTTTATTTATCTTATTTTTTAATGATCTATATTGCATCTTATTCTATTTGTACCCAAATTAATATTTAAATATTTATGAGTTACGTTAAAGGCATAACACCTTTTAAATATAAAACGCAAAACTATATAAAATAGGTCATTATAAGAGAACACATAAGGTCAGTATAATATCATTTTAGTTTATTATAGGAAATTCAGATTTTAAAATGAATCACACATCTAAAAATGAACTAGATCCTTTAAGATCTGAATTTCTCATAGTGAACTAACAACGAAGTAACAATGAACTAAATGGTACTATCATTTAATGAACTACTTCTATTTTGTAGTTTTATTTTTTAACTAAAACTAATTTTATTGATACTTTACGTTTTATTTATTTTAAGAGGCTTCATTATAACAAGAAAATAGATGAAATCGTTATTATTTAAATTTATATATTTATTTTTTAGATGAATAATATGTATGTGCAACCTAGTTATGTATTTCTGTCGGATCAGATTGTAGTTCACTTTATACTTAAAACATAGTACTCTCTTTGTTCCATGTTAATAGAGTAATTTTTTTATTTTGGAAAGTTCCAATATAATTGAGTCATTTCTATTTTTGGTAAAAAATAATCATTTATTACGTTATTCTCTCTTTATCTCTCTTACATTTTTTTACCATCCACTTAACACAATATTCTTAAACTCAGTGCCGAAAAGAAATGTCTATATTAACATGGAACGGATGGAGTATGTGTTATGAATTACAGTATGTATTCTTATTCTTATTGCATATCCTTGATGAAATTTTTAAATATATTTGAGTTTTAATGTTATCTATGCTATAGTTAAATTTTAGTTTTCGCGACCAATAGACAGTAGTGCTACTCGAACATTAATATATTACTATTATTTAATTATAAAAATATAATTCTACCCCCTAGAAGGATACGGAGTACATTCTAAAAACTAGATATAAATACGATTATTGTAATAAATATAATGTTGGCGTCGGTACACCAAAATTAAATCGATGTTGATGATAATGAAATGAATTAAACAATAGATTTTTTTAAAAAAATAAAGAGAACATTTTAAAATTAAAATTATTTATATTTTATGACTTTAATAGTTTAATACATGACTTTATTAAATTAAACTGATATTTGTTCGATAAATTATGATATATTCTGCTATCAAGATAATAAAAGGTTTCAAAGTGAATAACTAATATTTAAATTAAAAATAAGTTAACCAGTGCCTATTGATGTGAGAGAAACAATTAATTTATGTTATTATAAAAGTAACTACTAATGTGTGTATATAAAACATGAATATATCATATATGTATAAAGAATTATGAATTGTAATTTCTACTATACCAAAAAAGTTTTTATACAAATGTATTCGATGAACTTTTTGATCACATATTCATGATTTTGAGATCGTTGTTTCTCGAAACCTACTTTCTGAAGAAGATGTACATGATGTGCCATGACCTGAAGGAGAAGGAGAAGATCATCTTTGACAATGATGAATCTTTTTCACGCCAATATCCATGTTATCAATTTGGATTCATTATGTTTTATTTCAATTTTGTTTAAGTTTAGTTTCTAGTTTTCTATTCATTTCATTCATTTTCAATTGATTATTTTAATGAAATATTTTTGTTTATATTTTAAGTTGGTTATGAATAAAATAACTTACATATATATTTCTTTAATGAGTTAATTATAAGTAATTATTATTAATTAATATTTCATGTACTTTAACAAGAATCTTCATTCATTAATGTTACATGAGTATAGTATATCTGGAAAAGTAATTCAATACTCTATAATTAACACTTGATAATCTTATTACGGAGTAATATTTTAATCTTCATAATTAATGAACGTAACAAAAAAGAAGAATAAAAGTTAAAAATAAATTTATGGTAAGATGAAAAGGGGAGGAAGAAGAGTTGGTAAAAATGAATCGCGTCGTAATAATATCTAATCTTTTTCTAAATTTATAAAATATCTTCTAAATCTATAAAACCTTTAATTTGAAAGTTTCATTTTTCCTACCAAGGAAGTGAGAAGAGAGGGTGGAACTTTAAAGATCAAATGGAAAATCACGGATGAGGAGAAAGAAGTTGTTAACATTGCAAACTAAAAATATGGAAGAGAGAGATATGAGAAAACAACACACATGATTCTCGGTAAAATTATAGAAGAATAAGAGCATCCACTACGCGTCCCGTCACCGTCCCGCAGATATGAGAAAACAGCACACATAATTCTCGGTAAAATTATGGAAGAATAAGAGCATCCACTACGCGTCCCATCACCGTCCCGCGTTCCGTCACGGAGGGATGGAACCGCGGCGGGACGCCTTAGAGCAGATCGTTCCGTCCCCAGCCCGTCCCCGTACCGTCCTGAGACCCGTCACGCCGCGACGCGGGACGCGACGTCTTGCCACGCGCCGAGGCGACGTGGCGAGCTCCCAGGCCATGCGTGACGTCCACTCGCTGGCCCGCGAGTGGGTTTCGTCACGCTGACGCAATAATTCATTTTTTTTAATTCGAATTTAAATATTAAAAAAAATCAAACGGTAATGTTACCGTTTTTTTATCCGTTTTTCAATTTGTTTTTAATTTCTTTACTCTATAAATACTCTTATTTCATACCCATTTCACACACAAACACACATCTATTCATCTCAAATCCTCTCTATATCCACTCCAATTTCCATCTCAAATCAACTCAAACTAATGGATCCTTTTGAGCAAATGCGCCAAATAATGGAACAATCACTTGAAGAAGATCGACGCCGGGAGGCGGAGGAAGCCGCGTCGCCCCAACGACACTCCCGGACGTACATCCATCGTAACCGGGAGGAAGCCGCCGCAAGGTTAGTACGCTACTACTTCTGCGATAACCCGGTTTGGGGAGATACCTACTTCCGTCGCCGTTTCCGCATGGGGAAACCGCTATTTCTCCACATCGTGAATACTTTGGCTGCCCGGGAAGAGTTCTTCCGAGAAGGGTTCGACGCGGTCGGCCGTCCCAGCCACACGACGCTGCAAAAATGTACTGCAGCAATCCGTCAGCTTGCGACTAGACAAACGGCCGACATGTTCGACGAATACCTCCACATCGGAGACACCACTGGGCGCGCGTGCTTGCTCAAATTCTGCAAAGGCGTCCGGGCAGCCTTCACCGACGAATTTCTCCGGAGGCCAAGCACGACCGATTGTCAATTCCTCCTCAACCTGCACGAACAAGTGCACGGATTCCCTGGGATGCTTGGCAGTGTCGATTGCATGTACTGGCAATGGAAGAATTGTCCGGTGGCGTGGAGGGGGTCCTACACGAGCGGCCACAAAGGCACCCACCCAACCGTTGTACTCGAGGCCGTTGCCGACTACTGGCTTTGGATCTGGCACGCGTACTTCAGGGTCCCCAGGTCGAACAACGACGTAAACGTGCTCCATCAGTCCGACCTCTTTACCGAAGTTTTGGACGGTAAAGCGCCGGCCATCAACTTCGTCGCCAATAAACGACTGTATAAAATGGGGTACTATCTCGCCGACGACATCTACCCGAAGTGGCCGACCTTCGTGAAGACGTGCAGCAGGCCTGTGAACCCAAAGCAGGCTCTTTTTGCGCAGAAGCAGAAGGCTGCTCGCAAGGATGTAGTGAGGGCGTTCGGGGTTCTCCAAGCGCGCTTCTACAACATCAAAGCTCCGGCTCGTTCGTGGTTCATGGAGAGCATGGTCGACATCATGTATACGTGCATAATCTGCACAACATGATTGTCCAAGACGAAGGACCCGAGGCGGGAAATTGGTTCGACCCCGAATCCCCCGGAAGCTCAACCGCAAGTAGTCCGCCTCGAAGTGGAGAGCATCCGTCTATACAATACCGGTTATCTATTCGTGCAAGGACACGCGACTCTAGCGCTCACACCCAACTCCAAGAGGATCTAATTGAGCACATTTGGGCAAACTTTAGTAGAGAAAATTATTAAATTATGTATTTTTATTTTTTAGGAAATTATTAAATTATGTTTTTTTACGAATTTTATGTTGTAAGTTTATTTTATTTAATGAAGTGTGTTTTTATTAATTGAATTTGGTTGGAAATAAAAAAAATAAAATTGAATGAATAGTAATTTAAGGGACGGATGGTTGTAGGTTTCATCCCTTAGTTAAGGGATAGAGTAAAAAAGGACAATGAGACCCTCAAATAGTAGTTTAAGGGACGGTATAGTGACAGCGTAGTCGATAGCCTAAGGAGAGAGAGATGTGAAAATGCTGCACCCACGTTTCTACCAAAAATATGGAAGAGAGGAGAGAAAAATGCATAACTTTTTCTCATATTTATTTGAAGGCTAAATGTGTAATATACTAATTTATTTAAAAATAATAATAAACTACTATAATTTATGTACGTTTATCACTACTCTTGTTAAATTTCGATTTTATATAATTTATTGAATTTATATTCACTATCAAGAGTTTTTTTTATATGACATACTCCTACTATAATTATTTTGTGGAATTTATTACCATTATAATAATTAGTAATAATTAGAGTTGATAAATCAAAGATTTAGGTTAGGTACATTAACTCAAGCACAAAACTTATTTATTTAGGGCTATGAATCATTAGAGTCGATAAATTTAGGAGTAATATTTATAATTTAATTAATTAATTTAGGGTAAGTAATGAGCAGACGTGTCGTTACGCCATTGGAAGAAACTCCATCTTATGACGCTAACAGAGAAACGATTAATTTAAAATCACCAGTTCTCACTTCTTCTCAGCTGAGTAACTAAAGCTGAAGGAAACCCTCGATCAGAACAGAAATGGCGGCAAATCAGAGACTACATCTCCTCTTCACTTTGCTAATCTGTCTCAGCTTCTCTCTTGCACAGGTTATTCTTCAATTTTTTTAATTTTATTCCTTTTCACTATTGTTTGTTTTATTATTTAAAATAATTTTTAATTCTTGAGAAATACGTTGTACTTTGCTGTTGTTCTCCCTCTCGGTGCCTGTTCGTGACTGATTTGATTTAGAAATCTTCGATTTTAACCTTTTGTTTCTGCTATGAGTATAATTCAAATTTGGGGGAAAACTTTTGTTCTATGAAATAAGTGTGTATATCATTTCTCATATCGCACCTGGAGATCTTGAGTTTTATGTATTCTGCTATGAGATATCCGTGGCAGTGTCTTCTTCGTTATCGTTCTGTTAATTTTATGCGTATGAAGGGCATTGTCATTGATTTCTCCTGCAGGCAAAGCAATCCCAGGAAAAATTGAAAGAAGTGACTCATAAGGTTTACTTTGATGTTGAGATTGATGGCAAACCTGCTGGTATACTCTAGTTCTATAATAGTTTTGGATATTGGATATTTGAATCTATTTTTCGATGTAGTGTTTTCTCTCTTATTTTTGCTAGCCATCGTGCACTGGCTTTCTCCAATTCTATGATATTTATGTACATCGGATTTGCAAATCTATTTTTTAGAGCAGTGTTACGTCTCATAGTTTTGCAAAGCATCATGCCACATAACCATTGCGACTGTATTATGTCCATGTCAATCACCAGACAGCATAAATTAGGGATTGTATACAGAATAGTTGAAGTGGTCTGCATCACACTAGAGTTATTTGTGCATCTAGGTCTTTGTAGCTACATATAGACTTAGTTGGAGAGTATGTGAAACAAGTTACAAGACAGATAAAGAATATAAAATGGAGAACATTGTTGTCACACAAGAAAACTTTAAAGGGAAGATCACCACTATGCTCTGATTCAGAATAGATATAGATAAGGAACACAGGTGCTTACACAGGTGCTTAGAAAGTCATGAGTTTTGGCTATGAAGTCTGATTTATGGGAGTAGTAGAAGAGTAGAGAACATGTGAGTTTAACTGTATTTAGGATTTTGGTCCAGGTTGGTAGTGAAGTTTGTCTGTGATGGTGATAAAGAAACTTCAAAACAACTATAGTTTGTAAGCATGAGAATGGTAATATACGTAAGTTTCTTGCTTGTTTTATGGGGACCATTCCCCCATAACCACATTCATCACACCCTTACGCATTCAGCATATCCACTAACCTTTAATCTTAACAAACTGCCACATGGCCTAGAAGTCAATTCATCATTGCACCACCCATAACATGATTATAAACTACCAGGTAGTTTATATTCAGATTCACGCATCCATGTGTTTAAATGAAAAAAATTATGTTTATTAGTTTACTGTTGCCTTGACTAATACGAGAGTATATGTTCTTAGGACGCATCACTATGGGTCTCTTTGGGAAAACTGTTCCAAAGACAGCAGGTATGATTAGCTTTCTGGGATTGCTTCGGCTTCCTGAGCAATTTTCAACTATTTATCTAACTGACTTTTGATTATTTTGTCTCGCAGAAAATTTTAGAGCTCTGTGCACAGGTACAGCACTTTTGTCTTCTTTTTCTTGTTTCTGCGTACCATGTCAGTATCTCAACCGGATGACCCACAGAGTCCCTGTTGATTTGTGTTTTAGTTTGATAGCTTCATAATTCTGTTCAGTATCTTAGGCACGTAAGTTATTGACTATGGTCTACTAAACTTAAAGAATCTTTTATCAGCCATTTTGAGTGAGTTGCTGAATGCTTCTTTGTGTGAGGCAATCTTATTTTGTCTAAATTCAGGTGAGAAGGGCATTGGAAAACTCGGGAAGCCTCTGCATTACAAGGGAAGTACATTCCACAGGATTATACCCAGCTTCATGCTTCAAGGAGGCGACTTTACTCTAGGCGATGGAAGAGGTGGAGAATCAATCTACGGGGAGAAGTTCGCTGATGAAAA
This sequence comes from Salvia splendens, assembly GCF_004379255.2. Classification (NCBI taxonomy): domain Eukaryota; kingdom Viridiplantae; phylum Streptophyta; class Magnoliopsida; order Lamiales; family Lamiaceae; genus Salvia; species Salvia splendens. Next base: position 21,427,832 of record NC_056045.1, read on the forward strand.
CTTTAAGATCAAACACACAGGACCTGGTATATCTTGCTATTCTTTTGCTAATCTAATTGACGAAGAAGATTGAACATGTCGTTATCTTAACAACTTCTATCATCTGTGTGCTTTACAGGACTCCTATCGATGGCAAACGCTGGCCCTGACACTAATGGTTCCCAGTTCTTCATCACTACTGTGACAACCAGCTGGTACGTTATCATATTCAGTAGAGTAAAAATGGAATATTACTGTCTAGATGAAAATAATGCGTTTTTTTTCAGAATCGCCTTAGAGAAATTTTCAGAATCGCCTCATGTTTTCTATACAAGGACATTTTAGTACCCAATAAATTGAGTTTGTTTACAAATCTATGCTTGGTACTGAAACCTTATGTTGGCAATCGGAAATCTTCGGAATGACAATTGGCTTTTATTTGAGTACAATTTCCACCTGGATTTGCAGCTGCCAAGGATAATTTTTTTCAGTAGGAAATACAATACACCCATCAGATCTGAAAACTAAGTCCTAGTTCCGATTCTTGCAAATCAACAAGTTACTTGTTGCCGTGTCTCAGGTTAGATGGCCGGCACGTCGTATTTGGAAAGGTGCTGTCCGGGATGGATGTGGTGTACAAGATTGAAGCTGAAGGCAATCAGAGCGGCACACCCAAAAGCAAAGTTGTGATTGTAGATAGTGGTGAACTCCCAATGTGATCACTTTTTATGCATGTTAGATGCACCAAGACTCAAAAGTTTTATGGTTTTATCTTAGAAATTTTGTGAGTTTGAATGCTTAAGTTATCGGCCAAACCTTCCAATTTTAAACATAAATTTGATTTTTCTTTATTGGATAGAAGTGCTTTTATGCTCTACATCGTACAATGATAATATGAATTTATGAAATTAACCTGATAATTTCGTTAACCTGCATTAGCACAAACACTTTTCCACTATTCTTCTTCTAAAACTAAAGCTAGGAGAAAAAATCTTTTCCTTTCCAAAAAGAAAAAAACAAAGTCTTTCAAAACATTGCATATGTACATCATTATTGCAAAATTGGGTAGTCGGGCCATAGCTCACCACAAAACACAACACAACACAACAGTAAAAATCGTCACAATTCAATCAGCAACCATACTAAGTTTGTCAATTAAAAAAGAGTAGACTACTTCAATATTCGATCTCCTTCGCGCCGCCGACGAACAACAGCGGCGGACAAGGTGGCGGAGAGACCAGAGTAGAGACGGACGACTCTGGCCATGTTATCGTTGATCTCGCATATGAGAGCGACGTTTTTGGCCAGATTATCGGGAAGTTTGGAGCGGTGGTTGTCGTTAACCTGCTGAATTAGGCGGCGGTTGCGATCGAGCACCGATTGAACCTCGCCGAAGCTCTTGGTTAGGGTTTCCCATGCCTCAACGTCGCACAGATCGTCCTCGTCTTCTTCTTCGTCCTCTGCAGCTGCGTCCTCGCCGTCGGAGAATCTGTGGTTCGCGGCGGAGATGAGCAAATTGGAGGCGTCGTTCATTGCGGAGGAGGATCAAGGGACTGAGATTTTGGTTTGGTGGTATTTTGAGGTTCCCATATTGCATATTCAAAGGATCCGTTGAATTAGGCGGTGAAAAGCCATGGCGGTTATTTATTTTATAATCATTTTTCTTTTTGACCAAAACAATGTTTTTCAGATTTTACATTATTTGAATTTTGAAGTCCTTATCCTGTCATTCTAATTATACACGAAAATATTATAACATCATTCTCGTTTTAATTTATAGTATTAGTATAAGGAACTAAAGTTTAATTTCTATTCTTATATTTATTTATTTAAAGTATAAAAAAATTATAAGTTGAACTTAATTTTTACATAAATTATAAAATTAATGATATTAGTATGTACGGATAAAATTAATAAATTAATGATCATATCGACTAAACAGACTTGATAATGGGTGATATACTTGTGCATATGAAATTTTTCAAAATTTAGACGGATTTCATTGTTATTTTAATTAAAACTGATTAAGAGTGTAGGACAAAATGAAATTGACTGAAAATTATTGATTACCTTATACTATGGTATCCATCATTTCAGCTTTGTAAAGAATAATGTTAAAAATCATTTCCACTTTCGACATTTTTCGTTTTCATGTTTTACAAGTCTAAGAGCATGCGCAGCGTTGGAAGGACGACGTTCGTCTGTCCGTGCTGCTGGCACGGCGCTGCTCGCTGCGAAGAGCACGTCAGTGCCAGAGAGCAGGCGACGTGCCGTTGCCTTTGAATTTTTTTTTATTAAAAATCGTTTTTAATTAAAAAACCGATAAAAAATAAAAAAAAATTCACTTCTCAAAAAAAATATATCCGTTTATTACCGTTTTTTACCACTTTTTAATTTTTTTTTTCCCCACAAATACACATTTTCATCTATAAATACCCTCACTTTCACACCCAAAAATTCACACCAAACTACACAATTCTCATCTTCATTCTCCCATATTCATTCTCAATCTTTCTTCCACTCCTACACCATAACAATGTCCGGCCACGGCAATAACCCCCCCGGGCTTCGGTTGGAACCTCGAATGGTTCGGTTCACCACCGTTTCCTAGTCCGAAAACGGAATACTCGGCCCCTTCTCAAAACCAAAGTTCGGGCGTTCCGGGTGGCTACCGACCATACCCAATCGACGACCAAGGTGCCCCCGAAGGGCGATACGGGTGGACACCGGAGCCTAGGCCGACCGCCCCCTCCCAAACTCCGACTCATCCTACTCGCGGTGTCCGCACACCGTACACTCCGGCGGAGATGGATAAATTGTTCAAGGCGTACTTGGAAATCTCCGAAGATCCGGTGGTTGGCACGAACCAATCCAGTGATCACTTTTGGTGGCGCATCGCTCGCCGGTACAATGAAAACCGGCCGCCGGGAACAGTCGAGCGCAACGAGAGTATGGTGCGCAACGCCATCTTCCGAGCCAACGATGAAATTGGCAAGTTCAATGGCTATTTCCGCCAGGAAGAGCGGAATGCAGGGAGCGGCCGGAACGAGGTCGACTTCATCACTGCCGCGATGAGCACCTACCAATCCATTAACTACAAGCCGTTCAAGTACCTCAACGTTTGGCAGGAGACGCGGACGCACCCGAAGTATATGGGAGGCGTAACATCCTCCTCTAGCGGCTCCTCCAAACGGTCAAGGTCGGTATCCCTATCTGACGCCGGCTCCGAAGAAGTGGCTAGCCAACTCGCCGGAGCTAACTTGAGTAGCCCCGACACTGGCCCGAGTGGTTCCCAACGTTGACCGCAAGGAAGGAAGAAGGCGGCGGCCAACCGCCGTCGAGCCGCGGCTGCAACCACCGATGCTCCAGTTCCCGCTCCCGTTCCATATGAGCCACCTCCACCCCCCCCCCCCCAACCAACTCGTTGTGGCAGCTTTTGGCCCAACTCAATATGGCCGATAGGTCCACTATGACCCCCTCGCAACTTCGATCGCACGAGGCCATGATATTGGGCCTCCAAAGACAATTGGGAGTAGTGCTTTAATTATGTAATTTTTAATTTTTAAGAGTTTAATTATGTAATTTTTAATTTTAGGAGTTTAATTATATCTTTTTTATTTTATTTGTAATTTGTAATATTTATTGTGGGTTTTTAATGAATTTTAATATTATGGAAATGTTTTTGTTTAATTGAATTTCAAATTGAATTGTGCTCGTCCTTGCGGAATAGCACAACTGTGGGTGTTGTGCTCTTGCCAGAGAGCATGCAGGAATAGTGGCACCGGGACCACAACCGTGCTCGCTGGCAAGAGCACGGTTGTGGATGCTCTAAAAAATGATAGCTTTAGCAAATTCTTAATTGTTCAATTTTGTCATGCAGTCACGAGGGATAAAAGCGAATTTACGACATTTTATGGCAAAATGACGGAATAATGGTAATGCATAACACAAACAACACAATAAAAATTTTGCAAATATCACAAACCCCATGAGAGATAGTATTACACAAGTCAACAATCAGAGATTGAATAATAATATTCCTCAAATCAACAAATTTGTACATAATACAAATGATGCCAATAATGGTTAGCTACAATTAGTTTATTTGCAGCCCACATCAAACCAAACTAGAAAAGCCTAATCTGGAACAGAGTTAGTTCTCTTCTCTAACATTGTACACCTAAATCTTCATAAGATATCAACTTTGAGGACTTCTTCCAGAGATACAAGGAAGGAATGCCAAAATATAGAACTGGTGCTAACCTGCCTGGGTTAATCACCGTCGCTGCCTGAACCCGAGTCGAGGAAGCTGAAGTCCGTCTGCCCCTCGAGCCTCACGAGCAGTGTTCCACGGTTCTCCTCCGACCATTTAATACCCTCTTTCTGCAGAAGACCAATGACCTGACACAGAGTTGAGAAAGATCGAACAAGGTCAAAAAAGAGTCCTTGTAGTTGGAAGCTTGATTCAATCTTACCGAGGTTTTCAGCTTCGACTTGCCAACGCCATGGCTGCCACATCCAGTGATAACCCTGAATACCTTCACAGCTGGGAGTTGCAAGATAAAGAAAAGAAGAGTAAGTGTTGGAAGCTAAGAAATCTGATTCCAAAATGGCAATTAATCTTAGTGTGAAGAGGTGGTGTGGAATCCTACATCGGACGTATGCTCCAAACAGAAGGTGGAGCTTCAGAACCTTCATTGCTTGCTTAATATGTTGTCCGTGCAGATCGATTGTTATCATGTTTTCTATGTTCTTGTTCCTGCAATTCGAGAAATAGGTGAAGTGGACAAATCTACTAACAACATAGTCTTTCTTCAACTGTCAATAAGCCCCACCTTGCAGCAAATATATCTCGGCTAGCCTTCACATCTGCCTCTTGAGCCTTCTTGTTTTGCAACTTCCCCTGCAGCCATCCATAGAGATCTCGTAAGCATTACTATGCAACGAAAAATTTAACCTGATATGTGGTGACACAGACACTAAGGGAGTGCTATACACACGTAAATACATGTGCAGAGAGGGATCTAATGAAGAGTATAGCATGCAGCAACTAAATCCAAAGCTTATAGAAGGCAAAGCACTATTTAAAGCCATTGCACAGAGGATATGGTAACATCGAATGTGAAGGAAGGAATGCACTGTAGGGTAGCTTCTTGGATAGAATAATAAATCAATAGCAACCCCGCAGACAAGCCTCCTTCTAAGCAAGTGTACAGTATACACACACCAACAGAATACAAAGACCACCCGGAGAGAGCATATGAGCTAATTAAGGTAAAATACCTGCTCAGAAAGATAAGATGCATATCCTCTCTCGCCACTTGAATATGCTGTAACAGCCTGCAGCATAATAAGCCTTCTCAGATTAAAGGATCTAATTTGAAAACCAATTACAGCCGCGTAAAGAAACAGCAGTTATGACCTTTTGATAGTATGATTTCATTGAATCCCAGTGCTCATGGGCAGTTTCCCTGAGCACATGATATTCGTCTCCTTGAGCTACAAGTTTGAGATCAGTTAATTTTAAGTTTGGGCTAGAAATAACATAAAATTTCATAATAGCTTATAAATTAGGGGCGAGTGACAAGAGAACACACAAGGAACAAGTAAAACCGATGCAGCAGAGAACAAAAATCATCAGCATTAACCAAAAACATTTTACAAGAGAATCCCACCAGTAAACATTTTTATCAGTACCATGGATATGCTGCTGCTGCTGTTCATTTTCATCTTTAGATCCTTGACCAAGGGAAACCATTTTCTTAACAATATTTCTCCAGTTCATTTTGTTAGGTTCTTGTTCGGCTTCCTTGGGCGTGGGCATATTAAACAAGGATTGCAACACCTTCTGAGGAAGTTCTGCCTCCTTGACTACTTTCTCTGATTTGCAGCGGGACCCACTGGATTGGGGAAATTTTGGATCATCCCTGAGGCAATAAAAATGAGCGATCCAGTTAAGCATCCACAAACCAAGCATCCAATAAGGAGATCAACTTCATCATGCTGAAACTAGTAATCATATTAATAGTATAATGCGTTCCCATCACTTGAGAACATACAACTTTTGCATGTTTTCCATTCTCACAATATATAATGCTCTTCAATTATCTCCAACGCAGAATTTTCCTTGATGGACAACCCTCTGAAAACACAATATGTTCCCTTGTAAATTGATCCATGGGTCATTTACAGGAAAATGTGTCTCTGAATCAGATGGTAAAAGAAAGTAAACAATGAGCTTATTCAATAGATATCATTGTACACAGAAATTACTCAAAAGTAAAATTTGCCCATGATACATTAAGAATTTGAGGAAGTAGAATGATTATGAATTCGTTTTTCTTATAGAGAATGATTAACACTTATAGTCTATGAACTCTGCACTTCGAAGTTCCGGTCAAACAAATGAAACTGATAAAACCATTTAACTTGGGAATATAGTAAGACATTGATCATGAAGAAGCAGAACAACTCCATTACCAGAATAGGTCTCCTGAAAACCACACATTGCCAGGTTCAACAAATGCTGAACGATAAGTTGAGTCAGATGTTCCATCAATTACCTGCAACACAACAGTCAATTATAAAATTTTATTATTTCATCCAATTCTATCACTAAGTAATACACCTTAGTTGTTGTCATATTCTATGCAGTTTCAACCTAATGTAAAATGTCATTGCCTTATTATACTACTACCTACTAGCAAAGTACATGAGCATGCTCAGTAGAAGATTGGTGAATCCTAACGTAGACTGGAAAAGATAAAAGGCAATCATTTTCAGCATACATTTTCACTTGATTCACTGCTAGTAGACTCGTAATAGCCACCGGGTTGCTCATTTGAGGAAGCTGACAATTCAAGCAACGTATCCAAAGCCTGACAAATATAAGGCATAAAAACCCAGATATGAAATGAATCAAAACTTGGAGTTTAGCTACTACCCCGATACTTCAAAAGGAAAAGAAACATTGCATAGTTACTTCGAAAAACAAAAGTTTAGGCAAAGAAAGAAAGAGAGCTAGTGTCATTCACCTTATCTAGGTTATTTCCGCACTGACCTGCAAAAGTATAGATGAGTTTAGGATACAAAGAATCTAGAACTATCCAAAAAAACATACTCCACTGAAGTACAACCTACAATCCTTATCCCCTAGAAAGAACCTATTTCTATTCAAAAGCAAGTGTCATCCTCTTCTACTCTTCCACAATTTGGCAATTAACCAATACAAATTACTCACATTCAACATTCCCAGTTCCTAGACAAAAAAAGTACATCTCATGGCATCAAATCCTCCTCTTAAAATCTAAGATACTTCATATTATGACCTAAATCCAACCCCAAACCAATCCTCCAAGTTAGGAACAAAAACCAACAAATAGCAAAAAAAGGAAAGTGTTGACACATGATCACAAACAACTCACACAATACATCACTAACTACAGCCATGCTTAATTCACAGTCATCTCCAAGCATCGAGCAGAGAAACAGTTCAGCCTCCTTGCTCCAATTCTCCTCGAGAAAACCGTTACTTTTCCAAGCCTCCCTTTTTGGCACAGACCTCACATAGTCCTTCCCCAGCATGTTCGACACAGTTCCAGAAGTAGCAACAACTCTCTTCATCTTAGGCCTACTCTTCTGCTTAAGCTCCTCCTCTTGACGGAAACCATTCCCCAAACCAAACATATCCGAAGCATTCGAGCTTGAGCTCGAGCACGAGCCCATTTCATAGCTCCCGTTTGAGCTCGAACACGTGGTGCTCTGATCCTCCATCACTGCAGCCTTTTCAGGGATCTCTGCAGCCCTAATCGGAGCTTCCCCCAAAGACATCGAAGCAAACGCTTCTACCGCATTTTTCTCGGATTTCTGCCCATTTTCTCCAGATCTTTTAGCATGAGTTTCAGCATTCCCATTCCTAGCGGCTCTCGATTTCTTCTTCCTACTTGTCATCTTCCAGAAATATAGATATATAACCCTACATATACACAGAAACTATCTACAAAATCATCATCCCTTCACAACAGAGGTGCCGTTTCACATTTTTACGTTACGATTACAAAAGCAAACGGCAAAACCCCCCTTTGAAGGCAGAAGAAGGAATGGAATTAGGTCAACGTCCAAAAAGGAGGAAAGCAGAAATTGGGACGTTTGATCCAATCATAGCGCGATAATTTACGCGCTATATTTGAGGAAACAGAGAATCTCGATGAGATAAAGGAAGATAAACACGAAATTGCGAAAAGGATCGATGATGAAATCCCTAATTTGAAAAATTAGGGGTCAAAAACGGTAGCAAAAAGGGGGGCGATTTTAAAAATATTTTTCCAGAAGAGAATATTAAAAGGTTGTTTTGTGGCCCCAAAGATGCGCCTAAAAATTAGGGTATGGATGTGATGTGTGGACTCAAGTTGAATTTCAAACTTCCAATTTTGCCCATGCTTAAATTTATTTTGCCCTTTAATTTTTTTAATAATTATTAGCAATAGGATTTTCAGTTTCAAATCCACAATGGGCGACCTAAGGTGCGCTCTCTGGCGCGCCACATCATCAGTTTTATCCTCCTACCTCCACTTGTAATGGGGCGCCTTAAGGCGCGCCCTATATGTTTTACTATTGTTTTATTAATTAATTTAAATGTTTTCAAATATATAATGCAAACTAATTAAAAAACAGAACGAGTAACTAAAAACCGGCGAAGATTGCATTAATTACACAAAAGTTACACAATTCAAGTTGGCTACTCTACGCAATTTCCAACTTCCGGCGCAGCTCTTCGATCAACCCTCGGAGATATTCGGCTTCGACGGGGTCCGTACACTTCTTGAGGGCCTTGTGTGTCTGCAACAACGTCTTCGCCATCGAGGCTGTTGCCAACGACTCATACGCGGCGGCCGTCCGGCTCGGGGTCGGGATCGGGACCGGGATCGGCGATGGGGCGGCGGCGGTCGAGGATGATGTCGCTGCCGCCTTCCCCTTGGCCTTCGCAGCCTTGACGCCTATGGGACGCAGGGAGGACGTCGGTGTGCTGGAACTCTCAATGTCCTCGTAGGTCCGGTTGAGGTCCACCGGACGAGTTCCGCTTTCGCTGCTCGTGTAACCACCAGCTTCGGTGGTCTTCGTCCTCTTTGTCGCACCGGTGTGCAGAATCCCGCCTTGGAACTTCTGCTTGTCCCTCAAGAGCGCCCAGATGACCTCATGCTTGAAGTCGCCGTACAGGGACTGGTACGACAACAGAGCTTTAGCGCGCACGTCGCTCAAGCTCTCGCCGCTCCCCTGCTCCCTCGAGCACTTCTCGTACTCCGTCGCGAACAGGTTGACTTGTTTCTTCACCTGATCTCAGTGCTTGTGGAGCTGCTCCCGTTGGCGCTTGTACGAGCTCGGCGGCTTCGCCGCATTGTAGCGCTCGACGATGCGCTCCCAGTACGCCACTTGCCTCTGGTTGTTCGCGAATATCAAGTTCTCCGATATATCCACCCAACACCTCGCCAATACGAGGGTTTCATCCGGCTGGTAGTTCGTACGGCCGGGGGCGTACTCTTCACAATTGCCCGGAGGTGGCAACTTTTACGCGCGGTGCCGGATCCGCTTCTTTTTGGCGGGGGCGGAAGCGGCGGCGGCGCCGCCGCAGCAGTCGCCGACGGGTCGGTTTGGAGACGGCTCCATGTCATACAAACCGTACGATTCCGTACTGAATGTGAGTTTCGAGAGTGGAATCATGAAATGAAATGTTACAAATGAAGGTGGGGTATGAGTATTTATACAAAAAATAAAAAACGCCTGACATCGTCCGCGCCTATCGTCCGCCGAGCCTACAATGGGGCGCCCGATGGCGCGGACGATAGGCCATCGTCCGCGCTTCTTCCGCGATGCATCAGGCGTGGGCTTAGGGCCCGGACGATGGCGGGCACCCACAATGGAGGCATCGTCCGCGCCCGAAGACGATGGCCGCCATCGGGCACCCCATTGTGGGTGGCCTAAGAAGAAAATTAACCAGACATAAAATGCTGAAGATGATAATACTTAATAGTTCCAATTAACTCAAAATAACTTCTTGTACTAATATCTTTCAAGACTGACATGCACTTTTGTAATGGCATATAATTAAATAGAATTTGAATCATAAATCCATCTTTTCTTTCTGTAAAACTGATTAGCACCTAAACTCTGCACTGAATAGAAAATTTGTAGTGACATAAATTATGGATCATAAATCCATTTTTTCTTTCTGTAAATCTGATTAGCACCTAAACTCTATGTTGAATATGTGCTCAAATAAATTACTACGTAATACGTAAAACATAGAGAAGTAGATCTTGATGATTCGAAAACATACCTCATAAATATCATCAATTTAGAGCATCCGCAATGGCGGCGAGCCCATCGGCTAGTCGATCCCTGGCGCTCGCCGGTCCGCTCGCCGAACCATTGCAGCCGGCGAGCGCCAAATCGGCGAGAAAAACGGCGAGCGCACGCCGATTCCCTCGCCGATCGGCTGGCCGCCATTGATCGCTCCCGATCGGCGAGCAATCGGCAAACGGATTTTTTTTAATTTAATTTTTGAAACACTATATATACTCGACTTGCACGTCATTTTCATTTGCACAACTTGTTATAACGAGTACTCTCTCTATCTTAATTTCTGTACAAAACCAACAACACGAAATGGAGCACAACAACGAGCCTACTCCAGGGACGAGCGGGTCTCAAACCCCCACGGTACCCGTGAGAGGTGGATGGGATCCGATGGCCGGGTACTACAACATGTACTCTTGGCAGCAGATGATGCCCGGGGGTGGTGTGCCGGGATGGCAGGGGATGCCGGGGGGCCGGCGATGTAGGGCGGGCCAGCGATGCCGGGTGGGCAGGGGTACCGGGGATGCAACCCGAGATGCAGATGATGCCGGGGTGGGCACCCGGGATGCAGATGATGCCGGGGTACCCGGGGATGCAGGGGACGTCGACGCCGGGGGGGCAACGTCTATCGTCCAAGTCTTGATTTTGTTACTGCTTCTTCGCACACATCGACCCCAGCGGAGACGCAGTACACTGGGTTTGAGACCTTCTCCTTAGAGAAGTTGGGAATAGATCTCGGGGATGCGGGCACTCCCGTTCAAACGGGGGAATAGGGCGGGGTTGGGGGCTCGCCCAAGAAGAAGAAGGGGAAGAGGGTGGTTGGCGAGTCGTCGCAGCCGGCTGGTGACGACAGCCCGACACGGAGGAAGTGGACGGACGCCGAGAACGTCGCGCTGTCCAAGGCGTGGGTGAGTGTTTGCGATGATCCCCTCACCTCGAACAATCAGAGGATCGTCAACTTGTGGGCTAAAATAGCAGCAGCCTACAAGGCATTTTGCCCAGATGGGCGGCCACGCAGCGGGGAGGAGTGCCGGAAGGCGTGGGACCGAATCACGGCTGGGGTCTCCCGATTTTTGGGCTTGTACACCAACGCCCTCCGCATGCAGTCCAGTGGCTAAACTGACGAGGACTGCATGAGGATGGCGGAGAAAGAGTTCCATGTGCCCAGGCTTTACAAGGAGTTCACCTACTGGAACTGCTACGAGGTGCTGATGGACTCCGAGAAGTTTCGGGCAGGTGTCGACGCTGGCTGGCCGAAGAAGCAGCGCATGAACTATACCGGTGATTACAGCGGCGGCAGCAGCGGCGGTTCCCACGACCTCCCCGATGATGCACAGGAGTTCCCGTCCCCTCCTGCGTTTGCTCGCTGCACTCGCCCGATTGGTCAAAGGCGGGCGCAACGGGCTCGCCAGGCCTCCCAGGAGGTCCAGTCGGCATCCCCCCTGTTGGCCAGTCGACAACCGACCTCGCCTTCTTCGCACGTCAACAAACGCACTCTTAGATGTGGAAGGTCTTAGCTGAATGGAGGGCGGTAACCGACCCCGAGGAGAAGAGTTTTCTTCACGCGATGCTCGTGAGTATGCGGGCCGATTTAACCTCCGCCGCGGCACAGGTGGGGGCCTCAGACGCGGGCTCAGATGTCGCAGATTTGGGGGTCCCGGATAGCGGCGACAACGGCGGGGGGCTCGTGTGTGGAGGAGGATTTTTTTAAAAAATTAATGTACTTTTTTAATTAATGTATTTTTTTAAATTTTAATATTATTAATGAGTATTCCCGTATCTGTGTCAAAAATTTAGTTCCGTATTTTATGTGATTGTTAATTATTTGTTTTTATAATTTTGTTTATTGTGGCTGGGCTATTGTTTGTCCAGTGGCTTGTCCTAATAATGTGACATGAGGAGTTTTTAGGGATACTGATGTAACAAGAGGGGTTTGTGGTAAGGCTATTGTTTGTCTAAAACCATCGTGGATGCTCTTACCATCGGAACTTTTTCTTGAAAGGGCCAAATACTATTTGTTCTACTACACGCGACTAGTGTTTATGGAGTTTGTTCTTGGTAGTTTCCCGATCAAATTAGTTTTCCTATCAAACCTCAAATCACTATACCGTTATATTAATATAAATTGGATCTAGATTTAATTTAGGAAAAAAATTAATTAACGAAAGGTACCTAGCCTTTAATATTTATCACAACTTTTTCGATTTATATCTTAATCTTTTTAACTTATCAATTATATCATATATTGTAATTTTTTAATCTATAACAATTTTTACTATGAAAACTTCACTCTAAGGTAGAAATTGTTTCATGACGTATCAAACTATTACTTACTTTTTTTGCCAAAATTACGTTGTACACACAATAATTAATATTAACCTTTTATATTGTTTTTAGTTTTTACTTTTTAGAAATAATTATTTAAAATTTGATTAAATTGATACGAATAAAAAGATTGAATCGATACAAAAAAATAATTGAAGATAAAATTGATAAATTTAAAATATTAAAATAAAATAAAAATACTATTTTTAAAAGTTTGAATAAAATTAAAGATAGAGACAAATCAATCATTAACTCAATTAATAATCACCAACAAATAAACTGTAGTCTACGGCAGTACTCCACTCCCTGTATATCTATTCAATCTCTCCCATCATAATCATTCACTGTATTCCTATTTGAAATATCCCAAACTATAAGCCACTTCTTAATTTGAATTATCTTAAAACTCTCGAACTAAATTAGTAACTTGTTATACTAAAATAAGCTTGTTTTATGTTTGTGGAAATAATATATGGAGAAATAAATAAGGCGAAAATAGAAAACCAAATAGATAATTTACATTTTTCGAAGACCATTAAATGTACTACATGCCTACATCTTTTGCCCTACCATCTTTCTTCTTTGTCCTCCGACTGCATGGTGGCGAGGGCAGCACGAAGATACTGCCGCTCACCAACTCAAGAAACATCGACGATTATAAGATTGAAGTGTGCTTGGAGTCGGAACAATCTTGGCCAGTGTCCTCGGCTCTTTATTTTTCATATCTTTTTGCTTCCCCATTTATTGATCCTTTGCCCGATTGGTGGTGGTGGTGGTGGTGGGCGGATGCTGCAGAGATTCGTCAAGGTATCCTGTTAGCTGACATGATCGGTTCCTCACAAGCATGGCTGGACAAAAGCTTTGGCTGCCCGTTGGAGGAGACGTGGTTGTGATTTTCAACAAATCTAGGTGATTCTTGTTGGCAGTCTCGGATTGGAAGAGAGGCTATTATCTTGGCTCTAACAAGAGCCATATGGAAGTCCTCGTGATCATTTGGCTTCACGAACACCAGTTCTCCGTTTAGCCTCTCGTTGCCAAGCATTTTCAACCTCCTTCGTTGGAGCTCATCCTTGACTGCCTGAAGGAAATTGCAGAGTACAGCAATAATCAGCAAAAGAAAAGGTCAAGTAGCAATACAAGCATAAATAGTAACATAAGCTAATTGAATCTTCCAATTATGCATATTTTTTGCTAGTTTTTGGAGCAACAAATTCATTCTTAATACATTGATTTGAACAATTTCCAAAATGATTATACATACTAATTCCTCAAATCCATATGATTTGAGAAGCAGAAATGTTAAAGAGTTCCATTAACAATTATCACAGGTTTTGATAAAAGAAACTGACACTGCTAGTGAGGTAATTATCTGCTTAATTATAGAGGAATAACAAATCCTCTGCTACAGAGTTTCAAACAAATTCAGGAAACATGCAATTGATCATTTTCTCAAACAGTTGACAGCCCAGAATTATCAGCAGCACTTCAACAATCTCAAATCATTAAATTATGAAAGCATGCAATCAACTCAACAGCTAAATTAGAGGAAAAACTACAACTAATTGATCATAAAAAACAATTAGAGAGAAAGAGAGATTGATTTTACAGACGAACCTGCAAAACCTTAGAATCAAATTTGGGCAACCCGAGCTGCCCGACAGTGAGGGAGCCGAAGAAATTCCCCAACAGGGCGGCATCGGGCACGGGCAGCCCCTGGACCAACCCCGCCACCAATCCGCCGAGAAAGCTATCTCCAGCCCCCGTCGGATCGACCTGCACGGTAGGAAAGGGGGCAATCCGCTGCTCCGCGTTCCGGTAATAAACCGTGCACCCTTCCTCCCCACTCGTCACCACCACGCAGCACTCCTTCCTCGCCGCCTCCACGCCGACGTACGGCGCCTCGTCCGACGACGCCTTCAGGAACCCGATCCGCGGCACCAGGTGACTGAATCCGGAATCCCTAAGATGCACGAGGCTCACCGTCCCGTCGTCGGGATCGAACGCGCGAATCAGGGCTTGGACGTCGACGAACACGGTGTCGCAGATGTCGAGCATCCTCTCGAGCGTCTCCGGCAGAATTTCCCCGGCAACGCCGACTGCCATCCCGAACTCGAACCGCCGCGAGGCGGGGAGGTCGGAGGGGGTGATCGGGGCGCACGATTCCACCCGCTTCAACACCCGATCGTGCCGCTGCACCTGCGAGGAGAAATGAGCGTGGAACGCCGTCGTTTTGGAAGAGAGGGAGACGGAGGGGGGCCGCGCGACGGAGTAGGCGAAATCGGAGCCGACTTTGGAGACGAAGGTGGAGGAGACGGCGGCACCGTCGAGGACGGCGGAGATGAAGGCGGCGGCGCCGCCGAGAGACTCGGCGAGGACGACGCCATCCTTGAGCAGGACGTCGTGGCAGTAGTTGCCGACGACGAGGCAGGAATTAGGGCATCGATTTTCGATCATTTTTTGGGGGAATTGGAAAATTGGAGGCGTTAGTGAATTGGAAACGCCATTGAAATGCAGAGAGAGGGAAGGGGACAAAAATGGGAGGGGCGATTGGTGGCAACGCGTGGAGGAGACGGGGTAGGGTTTGATGCTTTGAAATCAAGCTAGTATTTGCAATTGCATTCAGATTGAGCGAACATTTGAAAATCTATGATTCTGTTTTTAGTTGCCCGATTTGTTCTCTATTTCCGAATATATGCTCTTCACCAATGTTTTAAACTACTGATTCACGGTTCAACTGATCGGACTGGTTCAACCACTAGTTGGACTGTTTTACTGTATCATATATAATCAAATATACATATATACAAATTTATAATAAAGATATGGTTAAATTTTGATCAAAATATATATTTATAACATTATAATCTAGTGAATTACATCATGTTATTAAACTTAGTTGATAATAAGTATAATGAAATTTTAATAAATTTATAATATATACTTAAAATATTAAAACTTATATATATTTATACATATACATATGTCAATATTAAGATTTAATGAACGATAAAATATTATTATTAAAAATAAGTAAATAACTTACATATAGCAAATTAGAATAAATTAGTTGGTATAAAAAATAATTAATAGTATTAATAATTAATTACTGAAAAGTATTAAATATTAAATAAACGACATTTTACTCTTAAGTATAATTAAGGTTGTTCATATCTCAAACCAATTAGAGTGGGCAAAGAGTTGGCCTCTCATCCATGAGGTATAGGGTTCGAAACCCCTTGGGATCACGGTCCAGCCGGCCAACGGCTTATGGTCCGACTGCCGGCTCACCCCGTTTAAAACGGTTCAGTGTGCTGACGGTTTTATATGGTGAACCGGACCGACCGGCAGGTCCGGTTTTCAAAACACTGCTCTTCACCAAATCTCGTATCTAAATTGAGGAATTAATAAAGGATTAATGCTCATTACACAAATAAATATAATTAAATGTATTCATAAATTTGAAGAGTCTGAATAAAAAGTTATGTAAAGTTGTACTTCATTTCTTTAACAAAGTTCTAATGGAATTTAACTTGTATTAATGTATATTTATTTTTACAGTTTGGCCTTATAAATTTATTTTTATTTTTAATGACTCTAACAACTCACCAACAGTATGGAAATTCATTTTATCGTTTTGTTGTGAAAATAGACGGACGATGAAAAGGGAAATAAGACAAAATCAGCTTAGGCCATCCACAACGTTGTTCCTATACCGTTCCTTAAACCACTATTTGAGGGCCCACTGTACTTTTTTACTCCATTCCTTAACTAAGGAACGGAACCTGCAACCCTCCGTTCCTTAACCGTTCCTTAACCGTTCCTTAAATTACTATTCATTCAATTTCATTTTTTTTAATTTCCAACCCAATTCAATTTAAATAAACACACTTTAATAAAAAAACAAACACACTTTATTAAAAAACACACAACATTAAAAAAAAATTCAACTTAAACTTAAAAAAAATAAAAAAAACACACAATTAAAATTCTAAAAAAATAAAAAACACACAATTAAACGTGGGAAAATAAAAAAACTACTCCGCCGGCGAATCATCCTCCGGAGGCGGTCGAGGTTGAGGGGGAGTCGGAAGGCCAAGTTGTGCTGCCATATACACAATTCCGTTCCACAAGGCCGTGAATTGGGCGTACGAGAAGCGGGAAGTGTCCGCCATTGTGGCGGTCATGTACGCCACCATAAGTGTGTCCGAGCCTCCCCGCGAGCCCGATCCCGAGGCCGACTGGCTTGATTCGCCTTGGCCCTTCCTCGCTCTAGCCGCCTTCGCCGCCTTCGTCCCTTGCGCCCGACGGCGCCCACGGCTGGATCCCCCGTATTCGTCGGGCGTTGGATCCCCCGTACCCCCCAAACACCTGCGGTTCACACTCGCTGGCCTCACCGGTGTCACCAGACGAGTAGTTGCCGCTCGCCGTGTGCTTCGTGCGCTTTGAGGTTGAGCCCGAGCTCGAGCGGACACCGCCGGCCCACCTTTCCTCGTCCTTGACGAGCTGCCAAATATCAACATATTTGAACTGTAGACCGGTGTCCTGGTAGAAGACGCGCAAAGCCGCCCTCAGAATGTCGGCGCCCGAAGCTCCGCTTTGGTAGTTCGCCGCTTCGGCCGAGTAGATGCCGCAAAATTTTTTGACCTGTGCGTCGACTCGGCCAAAGTGAGCACGGAGCATTGTATATTTGCGCTTCCGGGCCCCTTTCGGCTTAGTCTGGTGGTAGACATCACGGACCTTTTCCCAGAAGCACTTGGCGGCTTGTTGGTTCCCGACGATGGGATCGTACGAGACGGTGAGCCAGGCGGTGTACACCGCCTTTGTATCTTCGTTGTTGTACGAATGCCGGCCCAGATCCTCCAGTTCCTCCTCCTCCTCCTCCTCTGGTGCCTCAGACGCAGCCCTAGAGCTTCCACCGCCTCGGCTTCCTCCCTGGGTGGGTTCAACGGGGATATCCTCCCGAATCTGGGACAAACCCTGAGAAAGCCGCGAGCCAGGTGGTCGAGCGTAGGCATCCACATCGAAAGTGGGTGGTTGGTACCCAACCGACGTCGCCGACCCGTGGGTGCCCGGCGTCGACGACCCGGAACCACCAAGTGTGTTGTACATGGTCTCCCAATTGCCGAACGCGTTGAGATCCCACCCACCGGAGCCGCCACCGCCGTAATTCCCGTTGCCGGACATTTTGTGAAGGAGATTGAAATAGAAAATTGGAGAGGAATTGATGTTGGTTTAGGAAGAGTAGATGTGTAGTTGTGTGTGAAATGTAATAAATTATGTGTATTTATAGAATAAGAAAATAAAAATAAAAATAAAAATAAAAAAATTAAAAAAAAAGTTAAAAAAACGGTAATATGACCGTTTAAAAAAAAATTTTAAATATATTTTTTTTTAAAAAAAATTAATTATTGCGTCATCGCTGACGTGTCCCACTCGCGGGCCGGCGAGTGGGAAGCACGCACGAAGCGGGGAGCGCCACGTCGCCCCAGCGCGTGGCGGCACAAGCCGTGCCGCGTTGCGTGCCGTCGGCACGCGGAACGGAATGGTGCGCCGCAACGCGTTCTGCGGCGAAACCGTTCCGACGGAACGGCACGCGGAACGCCGGCGGCACGCGTTGCGGGTGCCCTTAGTCACTCTCACACGTGCTGGAAGACAAACTCTAATTAATTTACTTCATTTTTGATAAATATAGCAGTTCCCCACGTGTCCCCATTCTATGCATGTCGTAGTTCGATTTCGACTTAAATATATTTATGTTTATAATGTAGTGAACAAAATTAAATTAAGGAAGCACACTCCTATCCTATGCAACTTTTCTATATAAATTCCAATTCTAATTTTTTATTTAAGGATTGGGGACTCCTAATTAAAGAATATTTGAATGTACATAATAAATTTAAGAAGTTCGAGTCTGCACAAATATTAATAAAAGTTCTGATATTTTTTTTGGTGAAAATAAGGGTTGCTTTAAATGTTTTTAAATAATATACTACTAAGTACTATGTAAATTAATTAGAAAATTTTCATACACTGGTAAGCTCTGTTTCCACTTCTTATTCCGATTAGTTTTCAACTTGGAAACTAAGGCCTCCACGAATTGGGCTTTTTATCACCTAAGACGTGGGCTTCAAATATGAGCCTCGTATACCTACTCCATCTACAAAAACATGCATTAAAGTGATAACAAAAATCATTCATCAATAGTATTAATTAAAAAATTGAATGACTCTATCTATCTATCACCAGATTAGATTACCTATATATATCATACATACAAAAAAATCGAAATAATTTTTCCCATATGAATGATTTAATCAAAAGAATTGGTTCATTACATCTCATCATTTCACCATTCTTTTTTCCAAAATAACTCAACATATCTAATCTAACCCTTAGGTACTAGTACATAAGTAATTAGTGGTAGCATGTTTGCATTATATATATATATATATATATATATATATATATAAGGGAGCATTATTCTCCTATTCAACACTAACATCCTTTGTTCTTCTTATTATTAGGCGTTAGATCGTATGCATCAACGGTCCAGATTTGTACTACCAATATTTATCCGTGTTGCATTATGGAACCTGTGTGTATGCATTATAAGGCTAAAATTGTCATTCTACACAAATAGAACCGCCATAATTTGGAAAGGGCAAAATTTTTGGGATTTGAAACATCCGTCTCTTCATTCTCGCTCATTAAACTCTGTAAACCCACTCTCCACTCTCTCCACTATCTAAACCCTAGATCTCGTTCGCCGCTCTGAATTCATTGAAGTAATCGTCCTATATTTCAACACCCACCCTCCACCGTTGCTAACACCGAACCGCTACCGGCGACAAGGTACGTTACTTTCCTGTAATTATTTTGTAGCCACGAAAACTATAAATTGGAACAGTGACAATTGTCGCGGCTCATGAAATTCACACTGGATTTTATTGTTTTGGGTATAAAAGCATGGATTTTGTTATCCAACTGGGTTATATTGTTTGTGCTGACATTTCTCTGTATCCGACTGTTTTTTTTGTATTTTGGGTCTGAAAGCGTGGATTCTTGTATTTGATTTGGTATTTGATTTGGTTATTTTCCGACAGATTTAATATGCCTCGAGGACGTCCGCGCTCACAACCATCCCAAGCGGCAGGTATATTTGCGGCGCTGCTTGTGCTATTCAATATATTACCTGTCGATTTTGTGGAAGGATAATTGCATGTGTGATTAATGCATTATGTATATATGTAAGTGTCATTATGTGCAGTAAATGATGCATTATGTAGGGTGTTGTGTTTTTTACTGACTAGACTCTGGCAAAATTATATTTGTGCATTATTTATGTTGGACTATGGATTATGTAACATGATTTTTGCATTATGATGGCTATATTATGCATTAATACGGGTATTGACTACGGGGGTTAAGCAACTCCGGCAAAGTATAAATATGATTATTGTTTGGTGTGGGAAGTGCATTATGAATCTGTAATTATGCATTTGTTGGAGTTTATGGTTCAGCCTGAGTTGTAATCTTGATATTGGTTACTAGTCTTTGGGTGTAATACATGTGCGTTTTTGTGTTTAGACAATGCATTATGCCCTATTTTTTTACTTAATAAACTCATGCATAATTGTATATTTGCATTATTTATTTTGGACTGTGCATTATGTATCATGTATTTTGCATTATGCTGTCTATATTAGGCATAAATACAGGTATTGTCTATGATGTTTAAGCAACTCAGTCTAGATTGAATATGGTTAATACTTGGTTTGGGAGTTGGAGTATGAATCTGTAATTATGCATATGTTGTAGTTTATGGTTCATTATGAGTTGTATTCTTGATATTGGTTAATAGTCTTTGGGTGTAATACATGTGCATTTTTGGGTTTAGACAATGCATTATGTCCTATGAAATTTACATTATGTGAAGTATATTATGCATTATAACAGGGTATTATTAATATCTGTCATGCCATTGTGCAACCGGTTTAGGTAACTATTAGGAGTATAGTAAGCACATCAGAGGTGTTTAGACGTCACCACGGTTCGGGAATCGGCGGTTCACGGTTCGGAACCGCCGGTTCCGGTTCAAGATTTGGATGAACCTGAACCGGCCCGGCCAAGGTTCGGCGGTTCCGGTTCGTGAACCGTGAACCGTCGATTCATGTGAATCGCCTGAACCGCCGTGCAAATCCGGTTCTGGGCCGGTTCGTCCGGTTCGGCGGTTCGATTTTTTTTTAATTGTAAATTTAAAATTCAAGTAAAAAATGTAAATATATTTGCATAAATAAAATTAGAATAAAACTATGTACAAATGCAATTTTATTGATACACATTACAATTTCAAAATTACAAATTACAACTTTAAAATTGCAAATTACAACCTTAAAATTACAAATTACAACTTAAAATTTACAAATTACAACTTAAAAATTACAAATTACAACTTTAAAATTACAAATTACAACTTAAAAATTAAAAATTACAAAAGACCTAAAGTCTTGATTACAATTTACAAATTACATATTCGAAACAAAGGGGAGAAAAAAAATAAAGGAAAAGGACTCGAGCTTAACTTAAATTTAAAATTTAAGTTGAGATGCCTACGTATCCTCAATGCTCAATTGCATTTTGGAATCAAAGTCCACGTAGTTCTCTTACCTTGCTTACCTATTTGGCTTGATCGGAGGAATTGACGGCGCGCCTACTCTTCTTCTTCGGGGAAGTAGTCTTGGTCGGGTTGTACTACTTGATTGTTCCAATCCGGTTCTTGGTCTCTAATTTCGGCGGAGCACCAATCATCAAGTAACATGGTGGCTTCCATGTTTTGCCCGGTGAGTCTACTTCTTCTGTCGTCCAAGACGTTGCCTCCAACACTAAAGGCGGACTCGACGGCGACAGTGGAAGCCGGAACCGAAAAGATCTCCTTGGCCATTGATGCAAGGATGGGAAAATCTTTCTCGTGTGATCCCCACCAATCTAGGACGTCGATTTGTTGGGGAACAGGACCTCCTTCTTTCTCATTGAATGAAAAGTGTGAGTCAAAATATAAGTCTAACCCACTTGTCGAATTTGTCGTCCTTCCTCCGCTGCTGAAGTCGTATAGGTCCGCCAATTGGGATTGGGCGTCGGGGTCATCAACTTAGAAGAAGCCAAAGTTATGTGTTTGACGGGGGGTCTAGGTCTCACTTGGTGGGTACGGTTGTACTTGGCTTCGTAATCGTGAAAGAGAGCCCGCAAGTCGAACTCAAAACTTCTTTGGAGGCTTGGGAGGTGGGGGGTGTTTATTTGGAATGTTTGGGCTAGGTTTATGTAGTTGTCGTCGTCCTCGTCAGTTTGCAAAGCTCGGAGTGGTTCAAGATCAATAGAAGCCAAATTGTTGTAATAAAATTCTAAAATTTTGAAAGTACCAACTAGTTTCCACTTTGGATCCAAAACTTTGGCAAGCAAAAAAACCGTGGGGATCTCGTTGAAATACTTGAGCCATTTTTCAACCATATAATATAAAACACACATTAACTCAAGATTGTTTGTGGAATTTTTCATTGCAGTTTTAAAACCAAGTGATATGATCATGCAATGTTCTAAAACACGAACGGATGTGCAATAATACACACCCGATAACTCAATAGTGGCATTTCGAAAAACCTTTGAATAACTTAAACAAGCTCATGCTTTGATCCCAACAAGAAGATGTTAGATATAAATCATCAACAGGGTAAGTTCTATAAAAATCAACTAAATATTCTATATGCTCCAATGTAGATTGCAACATATCATATGTGGAGTTCCATCTAGTAGACAAGTCTAAAGTAAAAGTTGTGTACCTTATTTTCTTCGAGTGGCAATACTTCTTCCACGCCTTGCCAATTTGAGGCTTCCAGTGGATCAAGGATACAACTGTAGTAATAGGTTGAATATGTCTTTGCCATAAAGACAAAGCATCTTGTACACATAAGTTTAAAATATGACAAATACATCGTTGGTGAAAATACTTACCACTTATCACCGGGGAGCAAGCCGCAATTAAATCGGCTATACTTGCGGTGTTAGCAGTTGCGTTATCAAAACCAACCAAAAATATCTTGTTGCATAACTCATACTCATTCAAAACTTGAATAATTAAAGATGCAATTGCTTGTGCGGTGTGTGGGGAAGGAAATTGTCTAAAACCAATTAAACGTTTATTTAAAGACCAACTATTGTCTATAAAATGACAAGAAATTCCCATGTAAGAATTTCGTTGGAAAGAATCCGTCCACACATCGGAGCAAATATTAACTTTGTGCCCCAAGGTGGAGAGGAATTTTCCAACCTCTCGTTTTTTGTCAAAAAACTGACGGTTGTTAGATCTTTGAGCAGTAGAGGGGGGAATTCTCTTTGTAGCAACATTAAAAGCGGTTTGCATAGTAACTTCATATTTTTTGTCATTAAAAAAATTGAACGGCAAATGTTTCATTGCCGCCCATCTTACCATAGCATCGGTAACATTTTTCGGATCATATTTAAATAGCGGCGTACCTGTTTGAGACGATGAGCCGACGGGGAAATATATTTGGCTTTGGGACTTAGTATGCCCATATTCCACGGGGTGTTTTGACTTCAAATGGCGATGGAGAGTACCATATCCCCCACCGATAACAAATGGATAGACTTTATCGCAATAGTTGCAATATGCTTTGAACTCACTTGTCTCAACGGTAGTGGTCAGATCATTAGGATTTGAAATTACCACCGGGACCTTCTTGAAATGTTTGGTGAAAATCTCGGATTTCAACTTGGGAGGCATCTTTTTCTTTTGTCGTCCTGCGGAAGGAGGAGGATCGGCCTCCTCCTCATCATTGTCGCCAACTTGGCCGGTGCTAGAAGGGGGAAATTGATGCGATCCATCATCGCCTTCGTCCGACGATAGATTCACATCGTACTCGAAACGCGAAGCCGAATATGAATGCCCCCCTTGTTGGTCGTCGTCGGCGAGGGCAAGTAACAAGGTCGCATTTCGATCTTCTTCCTCCTACAAAATTATACAACTTAGTAAAAATACTAACACAAAAATAAAACACATAGACACATAGATGTTGAAAAATGAAATTATGAATTTAATAAAAATGAATTAACAAAAAATTAAAACATATTATAACTTACTTGAGCTCGAAGAGCGGCTAGCCTTCCCACCTCCTCCGCAACTTGTGCTCTAGAAGGGGCACGTCAACGACGAGTATCACTTTGACTTTGATCTTGGGCAATTCCCTTGCCCCGATCACCACCACGACGAGATGAAGACATGATATAAATATTTATGGAAATTGAAAGTGAAGAATATAGAGTAGTGTGATTGTGTGAAGATGATAACGTGAACAACGTGAGAGTAAAGTATGAGCGTAAATAACGTAAACAACTTGAGAGAATGAGGATGGAGAATAGAGAAATTGAGATTGAGAGAGAAATTCTTATTAACACAAGAATGAGGTGAGTAGAAATGAAGAGGATGGGGGGGTATTTATAGGGGAAAATTGTGATTAAAAAAATTAATATTTGAAAAAACGGCCGAACCGCCGGTTTACCGCCGGAACCGCCGGTTTTCGGTTGGAACCTGCGGTTTTTTCGTCAAATTCAAAATTCAAATTTTTAAAAAAAGCCGTTGGAACCGCCGGAACCGGCTGTTTTTTGGCCGAAAACCGGCCGTTTCCGTCAACGGTTTCTGACCAAACCGGCGGCCGTGGGAGCGGTTTCTGAAAAGGATAGGAAGTAGGCCTGAAAAGGTGTCGGGAACCGCTGAACCGGCAGTTCGGAACCACCGGTTACGGTTCTTCAAATTCTGCAAACCTGAACCGGCCCGGCGGTTCGGGCGGTTCGGGCGGTTCTGGTCCCGGTTCGAACCGCTGCCAATGGTTCCGGTTCCGGTTCGGTTTGGAGACCTCTAGAGGTGTTGATTGTATTTGTTAATTGCCTCAGATTAGAAACTAAGTTTTAGGTTGTTGATTAAATTGACAAATATGTTATTTGATGTTAATAAGTGCATTATTTGCTTTGTCAAACGCATTATGGGTACTGTTTTATGCATTATGTGTTCTGACTGAAGCAATATTTGTTGTGATTAATACATGTGCATTATTTGCTTTGTCTAACGCATTATTTGCTTTGGCAAACGCATTATTGATTCTGTTTTATGCATTAAGTTTCAGGTTGTTGATTAACTTAATGCACTTCCCACAACAAACTTACACAGCTCATATCATGTTGTTTTTTGAGTTGCTGATAATTTTCTGATGTGTTGTGTTGTTTGGTAATATCAGAGAAGCAGCTTATAGACGAGATAGACGACGCAATGGACGACATTATACCAGTTGCGTTGGCAAAAAAATTCAGAGAGAGATTAGCTGATGTAGGCCCAAGTACGTCTAGAAGTGAGGGTGAGCCGAATCAACCTACAGGTCGAAAAGGTGATCGACTCTACTATCGGCGAACGCCGTCAGAATTCCTTAACTGATCGACTCTATTGGGGAGAGAGACCTCCCAAGTTCAACTTTGAACAGTGGGTCAAGAATTATGGTCTGGCATGAGTCTTGGTTCGGCTATAGGGTGAACTTGGTTAATGGGTTAACTGATATTCAGATAGATGTTTCAATTTAAAACTGTACTTTTTCGCAACTTAATAAGTGCGTTTGGATATTAGCTACTGATTTTGAGACTCTGCATAAATTGTCGTTATTCAACATTAAAGATTATGCATTGTGGTTTACAATCTGTGCATTATTCCTTTATCGACTGTCATTATTTGCAATATAGTGTTCATTAGGATAATAATTGTGTATATGCAAAGTTTGAGCATTATGTGTAATTATATTGTTATTATGTACAATTAATTATGCATTAAAAGAAGTATGCATGGTATATTTAAAGTGTATATAAATTCAGCAGTACACAGATAATTGCATTATTTGATTAAGACGTTGCATTATGTACCGAGACCTTATCATTATTTAAAATGGTGTATGGTAGACCACCTTTCAATGTGTTGTATTATTTACTCAAATAAGTGCATCATTTCTTTTAAACGTTACGCCAGGATTCAGGGGTGCATGGTATATTAAAACTGGATATACATTCAGCAATAGATAAATTAGTGCATTATTTGATTAAAACGTTGCATTATTTACCAAGATATTATCATTATTTAAAATTTTGTATTGAATACGAACTATCAATGGGCTGCATTATTTACTCCAATAAGTGAATTATTTAAGTTAAACGTTTCGCCAGAATTCAGGGGTCCATGGAATAATAAAATCGGAAATAAATTCTGCAGTAGACATTTTAGTGCATTATTTAATTAAAACGTTGCATTATGACCTAGGAAAATAAAAAAAATTGGAACAAACAAAATAATCCATCCGAACACAACTGATACAGAGTTGACTTCATTAAATAAAAACCAAACGTTGCATTATGAGAGATATAAAGGCTTCAACTCCGATGAACATTCAAGTACAACCACCACTGTAAAAAAAAAGCAAATAGTTCAGCGAATGCATACAAGTACAAACAAGCACTTTTTAAGAACATTGTTATTAATGTGTAGGTACTATACCCTAGCCCATAGTCTTATTAAACCTTTGGGGGAAACAAGAAACGTGTGCCAAACATCGTATCACGGTACATCTTATTCGTATGCATTGCAGTTCACATATTTTGCATTATATATAGTCAATAATATCCATTACTCGTTACAATTTGGTGCATTATTCAAATCGGTTTATAATTTGTTATTAATGTGTACGTACTATACCCTAGCCCCTAATCTTATTAAACCCTTGAGGAAAACAAGAAACGTGTGCCAACAGCGTAACACGGTACATCTTGTTCGTAAACGAATCAATATGAATTTGAACAGTACTTGTGCAATTGCAAGTTCAAAGAAATGCAATTCATAATACATTACCAAACATATGAGATTCATAAAACTTGTTACACCAAAAATAAATCAAGTAGACAAATAAGAATAAATAATACTCATGAATCAAATTCAGATTAACAAAGCTAATTAAAAAAACATGAAATTTACACATTATCAAACAATTATGAATCAAACAAACGATGAATTTGCAGATTATCAAATAATCATTAATAAAAAAACATGAAGTTTACAGATTATCGAAGGAGCAACAATGACTTGCAGCAAGGAATTCATGAATTTCAATTAGAGAATACATTACGACGGCTTGATGATTTTCTTACCCTCGGGGAATTGACTCATCTCCATGACAGGGGATCGTCAAACTCCATGAAATTCAGAGTTGATTAAGAAAGAATTGCAGTTCTGAATTCACCAATTGCAGAGGAGCGGAATCGTCAATCTCCGCACCAATTGAAGTTCGATCACGTCGTTGCAGCGATTGAAGGATCCTTCTAGATTTTATTCGAATTGCGGTTTTGGATTCGATTTGATCGTCGGACTTGAGAGAACGAATCATTCTCTGAATTTCGAGAACAAATCACAGTAATTGAAGGATAGAATTCACTGGTGTTGACAACGATTTTGATGAATGAATTGATTGGCACAACGATTGCGTGAATATCTTCCTTCCAGATTGAAGACGATTTTGAGATATTGAAAATAAGGAAACACGTGAATTACGGGTGGAGAGAAACTGATCCAAATTTGATTTCCATTTTATCCCCTTTCGGGTTTTTTAATCATTAAAGTTAATGTTTATACAAACAAATTTAGGCCATAGAATTTCGAAAATCAAGGGCTAAGATCAAGAAGGAGATAGGCGGAAATATGAGAAAAGGAAATGAATACATCCCAATATATATATATAGATAGTAGGTTTTATGTTTTGTGTTGTACCTGCTGAGAATAAAATGTATGATTGCTGACATCTTCACTTACGTATAATAAAAATGCTAATTTACATAATTGACTTGAAGCATCCACACTTAGAAATTTCAAACCACCTCTTTGCAGGTAATAGACGATATATACAAAGCAGCAATTATCAATTAAAAAAACATTGATACTAATAGTTTTAGGAGTGGTGGAATTGAATTGATGGTAGTATTATTTAATGAGCTAACATGATCGCAAGGCTGTCCTTGCTCCTTATTCAATTATCACCATGTGGCATTTACATAGATATAAAGAGAGAGAATAAAATTTGGTCTAAAAAAGTGGAAGAATGCCAACAAGATGACGGCTAATATTCCAGTTATCAAGCAAGTAGTTGCTTCCCAGTCGCCAACTTGATTTCATTTGACTAAACCACTCCCAAATCCATTCCCTTTTTCTTTCTTTTTTTTTCCAAATTAAGACTTTGTGTTAAGCTTACAAATTAAATGGTCTCTCTCTTTTAATAGAAAAATCTTTTAGGATGATTTCTCCTGTTTGATATGTAATATTGAAGCTTTCATTGAGAGCCTAAATGACTCGGAGTGGTGGCACGACAAAGAACTAGCTGTGACCAACGAGTACATTTAGGGCTGACTCGGAGTGGTAGCCCATGAAGTGGTCGCCGTGCAAAGAACTCGGCGTGACTAACATGATCGTGACCAATGAGAACTTGGAGTGATGGCTTGGCAAAGAAGCAGCCGTGACCAACGAGGGCACGTTGGCCCTTAAGGGAGGTCGATTGTTACGGACTCAATGTCTCACATCTAAATATTCTCTTTCCTAACAGACTATTCTTTTGAAATGAATTCTCCTATTTGATCTATATAACACTTCGATTCATAATTCCTGCCTTATTTCATTTTCTGAAAAAAAAAATAGACATGGGCTTGATTTGCTGATTATGGACATTGGATAAATTAATTTTTAAAGGAATGCAATTTCATAACAATCTCTTTGATAATCAAAACTAGTGAATAATATGTATCGTAATTTGTAAATGTTGTATATAGTAGAACGGTCTACTTTATTTTTATAATACCCGCGCCGAATGTATTCAATAGTCCTACCCATCTACGACTAGTCTTTTTGCAATTTCTCAAGTCCAAAGCCACAAATCCTTCCTATAAACAAGGAGTTTGATTGTTGAATATCTTTATATAATTAAGGCACTTGCACCTTTTTTGAAGCTACCATTAATGCCTAATGTTATAGGACTAGTATATATTGGCTTCTCTTATTATGATTAGCCAAAAACAAAAAATGGCTGCCAAAGCTACTTCAAATGTAGCAATCATCTTTGGGGTCACAGGGCTGGTGGGGAAGGAGCTAGCAACTACTCTGCTTTTGCATGGCTGGAAGGTGTATGGAGTCGCCCGTCGACCCGACGTCTCGATGGCCACCATCACCGCCCATTGGAGATACCACTTCGTGTCGTGCGACCTCTTAGACTCTCACGAGGCTCGAGACAAATTGTCTCTAATAAATGATGTGACCCACATTTTCTGGGTCACGTGGGCTAGCATGTTCTCTCTGGATAGCCCTGAGTGCTATGAGCAGAATAGGGCGATGATGGCTAATGCCCTCGTCGCCATGCTCCCAAAGGCGGGGCGCCTTAGGCACTTTTCGCTCCAGACGGGGGTGAAACATTACATCTCACTACAAGGGTTATTGGGAGGAGAAGTTGGTTGCTACAATGAGGAATCACCAAGGGTGAATATAGGCCATAATTTTTATTATGGGCTTGAGGATTTGTTGCAAGAAATGTTGCCCTTGTATAAAGTGGATTGGTCTATTCATAGGCCAGGGTTCATTATTGGTAGCTCTAGAAGAGCTTACTATAATTTAATGGGTACAATTTGTGTTTATGGGACTATATGTAAGTATCTGAACCTTCCATTTGTGTTTGGAGGCACCAAGATGTGTTGGGAGGAGATGTGCATCGATGCCTCCGACACCCGACTCGTGGCGGATCAGCACCTGTTCGCTGCTACCCGCCACGAGCAAGGCACGGGGGGCTCAGCTTATAACGCGATAAACGGTGAATACTATACTTGGAAGGAAATCTGGCCAGGTATCGGGGCAAAGCTAGGGATTGAAACTCCCGAAAAGTGCACGTTTTCGGGAGATTTCGTGTATTCCCTAGCTATGGAGGGTATGGAGGGCGTTTGGAAGGAAATTGTTGCAAAAGAGGGGCTTGTGGAGACTGAGATGAGTGAATTGGCAAATTGGGATTTCTTGGATCAGATGTTTCGATGCACATTCAAGATGTTGTGCAGCCGCAGCAAGATTGATTTGATTGGTTTCAAGAGCAGGTACCATGTTTTGGATTCTATGGTTTATTGGATTGATGTGATGAGGGAAGATAAGTTGATTCCATGATCAATGAGTCTATCAAATTAAGAGGTGTAATGATATATTTGTGCTACACCACTAATTTGATTTGGGCATCTCGATAAGTATTTGTTATTGGTATGTGATTTACATCAATATGCAAGGAGGGGCATTGTAACATATTTTACTAATGCACCTATATATTTGTATTTATTGTATATAATAAAATAATTCTTATTCGGTTGACTATATAAGAACCATTCATGTGCAATTGACCTAGATTGATTCCTAATAAACGAGCATACACAATTTATGTTGAACTTCATGTTTTTTATTGGGTTACTTAAATCCTCAAATATTCGTTCCCTTTTTCTTTGGGATTAAATATCCGTTTCTGTTAGATGACCAAACTTTGGGATTTGTATAATTACACATATATAAGTCCACCCACACCGCGTTACGCGGGTGGCTCGAATCCCGTCCCTCCGTGACGAGACGGGCGCAGGACGCGTTGTAGCGTCCCGTCTCGTCCCCAGCCCGCGAGCTGTCTCGCCACGCGCGCGCGCGATGTGGCGCCCTCCGGCGCGATGCGTGACGCCCACTCGCCGGCCCGCGAGTGGGTTTCGTCACGTTGACGCAACAAATCATTTTAAAAAAAATAATTTATTTAATAAAAAAAAAAAATTGAAAACGGTAATATTACCGTTTTTCCAATTTTTTTTTTATTTTTTTACTCTATAAATACTCATATTTCATCCTCATTGTACACACAAACACACATCTGTTATTCTCAAATCATCTCTCTTTCCACTCCAATTTTCATCTCAAATAAACTCTTTTATTCTTCCCCCAATGTTAATCGATCTAATGGATCCATATGAGCAAATGCGTCGAATAATGGAAGAATCACTTGAAGAAGATCGACGCCGGGAGGCGGAGGATGCCTCGCCGCCCCAAAGACGCTCCCGGACTTACATCCATCGTAACTGGGAGGAAGCTGCCGCAAGGTTAGTACGCGACTACTTCTGTGATAACCCGGTTTGGGGAGATACCTACTTCCGTCGCCGTTTCCGCATGCGGAAACCACTATTTCTCCACGTCGCAAATACATTGGCAGCCCGGGAAGAGTTCTTCCAAGAAAGGTTCGACGCCGTCGGCCGTCCCTGCCACACGACGCTGTAGAAATGTACTGCAACAGTCCGCCAGCTTGCGACTGGACAAACGACGAATGTGTTCGACGAATACCTCCACATTGGAGAAAGCACTGGGAGAATGTGCTTTATCCAATTCTGCAAAGGCGTCCGGGCAGCCTTCACCGATGAATTTCTCCGGAAGCCAAGCACGACAGATTGACAGTTTCTGCTCCACCTTCACGAAGAAGTGCACGGATTCCCCGGGATGCTCGGCAGCGTCGATTGCATGCACTGGCAACGGAAGAATTACCCTATGGCGTGGAGGGGGTCGTACACGAGCGGCCACAAAGGCACCCACCCCACCGTTATACTCGAGGCCGTTGCCGACTACCGGCTATGGATCTGGCATGCGTACTTCGGGGTCCCCACATCGAACAACGACGTAAACGTGCTCCACTAATCCGACCTCTTCGCCGAAGTTTTGGATGGTAAAGCGCCGACCATCAACTTCATCGCTAACAACCGGCGGTATAAAATGGGGTACTATCTTACCGACGACATCTACCCGAAGTGGCCAACCTTCGTGAAGACGTGCAGCAGGCCTGTGAACGCAAAGCAGACTCTTTTTGCGCAGAAGCAGGAGGCTGCTCGCAAGGATGTGGAGAGGGCGTTCGGGGTTCTCCAAGCGCGCTTCAACATTATCAAAGCTCCGGCTCGTACGTGGTTTATGGAGAGTATGGTCGACATCATGTATACGTGCATAATCTTGCACAACATGATTGTCCAAGACGAAGGACCTAAGGCGGGAAACTGGTTCGACCCCTAAAGCCCCCGGAAGCTCTACCGCAAGTAGTCCGCCTCGCAGTGAAGTGCATCCGTCTATACAAGAACGGTTGTCTATTCGAGCAATGACACATGACTCTACCGCCCACGCCCAACTCCAAGATGATCTAATTGAGCACATTTGAGCAAAATTTGGCAACCGGTAGACGCACATCATCGCCGTTCTTCTGCTTCTTTGAGCTTTAAATATTTTGAATTTAGTGAGAGTGAGCGGAAGAAATTAAATTATGTATTTTTCATTTTTTAGGATTTTCAATTATGTATTTTTATTTTTTTAAGAATTTATGTTGTAAATTTATTTTATTTAATGAAATGTGTTTTTATTAATTGAATTTGTTGAAAATAAAAATAAAAAATAAAAATGAATGAATAGTAATTTAAGAGATGGTTAAGAGACGGATAAGAGATGGAGGGTTGCGGGTTATGTCCCTTAGTTAAGAGATGGAGTAAAAAGTATAGTGGGGCTCAAGAATAGTAATTTAAGAGACGGTTAAGGGACGAATAAGAGACAGCGTTGCAGATAGCCTAATAAAGTTTGAGGATTGTGTATTTGTGAGAATAAAAGTTTAAGTTGAATGTAATAGTGACCACTAGAGTTTTTGCCAATCTTAATACATGAAACTAAGGCCATCCACAACGCTGTTCCTATACCGTTCCTTAAACCACTATTTGAGGGCCCCACTGTACTTTTTTACTCCATTCCTTAACTAAGGAACGGAACCTGCAACCCTCCGTTCCTTAACCGTTCCTTAACCGTTCCTTAAATTACTATTCATTCAATTTCATTTTTTTTTATTTCCAACCCAATTCAATTTAAATAAACACACTTTAAAAAACAAACACACTTTATTAAAAAAACACACAACATTAAAAAAAATTACAACTTAAACGTAAAAAATAAAAAGCACACAATTAAAATCCTAAAAAAATAAAAGTACACAATTTTAATAATTTCATAAGGATCCATTAGTTTGATTAAATTTGGGAGAAGGAAAATATAGTTGATTTGAGATGAAAATTGGGGTGGAAATAGAGAGGAATAGATGTGTGTTTGTGATTGAAATGAGTATGAAATAGGAGTATTTATAGAGTAAATAAATAAAATAAAATTAAAAAAAAAATAAAAAACGGATATAAAAAAAACGGTCTCATTACCGTTGCAATTTTTTTTTTTTTATTAAATTCGAATTTTAAAAAAAATTTAATTATTGCGTCACTGGACGAAGCCCACTCGCGGGGCAGCGAGTGGGCTTCACGCGTCGAATGGGAGGCCGCCACGTCGCCTCGGCGCGTGGCGGAACGTTCCGTTCCGCGTTCCTCCGGAACGGAACGCGGCACGGCATAGGAATGGCGACGGCACGGAACGGCGACGGAACGCACCCCACAACGCGTGCCGCCGCGGAACCGTTCCGCCGGAACGGCATAGGAACCGCAACGGCACAGCATTGCGGGTGCCCTAACAAGCAAAGCCTCGTGCTTTGAGAATTGAGATAGTGGTTCTAATTTTCCGCTAATCTTGTCTAGGTAGTCAATTACGAATATTGTTAATGGTGTTAAATTATTTCCAATAGAAGTATTGAGAATTGGAACACATGTAATACCGCAACAAAATCATTAAAATATAACCTATTAATTACATTTAATAATTACATTTTCTAAGCAGCAACGGACCATTTACAGAGCCACGCCGATCGAGTTGGGGGCGAAGGATGTGAGGCGGTGGAGTCTGACTAGCCATGGCGAGTTCTCTGTGACCTCAGCCTGGGAGAGCATCCGGACTAGACTGCCGAAGAGGGAGATTTTTGGTCTTATTTGGAACCAGGGGTTGACTCCTACCATGTCGGTGTTCATTTGGAGGTTACTATTTGGTAGGCTGCCGGTGGATGAGAAGTTGCAGAGGAGGAGAATTGAGTTAGCGTCTAGGTGTCAGTGTTGTAGGTCTCCTTCGGTCGAGTCTCTCAGCCATGTCTTTTTTTTTTAGTCAGTCGGCGATTTCTGCATGGGGAGTATTTCGATGCCTGGTTTCCTTCCTCGCACACACCGATTCACACGAGCACCGATATTGCACTTAGGCTAGGTCACTGACGGAGGTCCTCTTTCCAGAGGGCTCCCGCCATGCATATTAGTTTTCTTGTTCCTTATTTGATTGCTTGGTTTCTTTGGACGGAGAGGAACGGCTGCAAGCATGGCGGTCGTCCTTTTCTTCATTCACATGTTATTTGGCAGGTCACTCATCATCTGCATGTGCTAGTTCTGGCCGGCAGGATCACCTCGACTCATTGGAGGGGATGCTCGCCGTCGGTTGATTTCATGCCTCTCTCCCCCAGACAGCGTGTTCTGCGGTCGCTCATGGTCCTATGGCATCCCCCTGAGGCACCTTGGGTGAAGCTGAACACAGACGGTGCCTTCTCTACATCGACACTGGCGGCGGGGGAAGGAGGATTGGTTCGTGATTCTGATGGAGGCCTTCTGCGGGCTTTTTGTGCTCCGATAACTGCATCATCGAGCTTTGAAGCGGAGCTTTTGGCTCTGATTCGGGGTTTGGAGATGGATATGGAGCTTTCTACTCACATTTGGATAGAGCTGGACTCAGAGGCTCTGGTTAGGTTGTTGTCATCTAGACACTTTGGCTCCGCGGATTTTAGACACCATATGGCTTTGATCCGGAGCATGACAACTCAGCGGCATGTTCGATTCTCACACATCTACAGAGAAGGAAACCGGGCTGCTGATTTTCTGGCAGGTAGGGGGTCCAGACCCCTACCCTTACATATTTTGATCCAATCTCTGCGCCTCGGTACCTGAAGGCGTTAGTTCGGATGGACCAGTTGGGATATCCTAACTTCCGCTTCCGACGTAGAGATGTGGGTTGATCTAGCTCTTCTGGTGGTTGGCTTTGGTCTTTTTTCATTTTCCCCTTTAGTGTTTTTAGTCCTTTTTTCCCACTTGATAGAATGGAGGATCCCGGCTTGTGGGACCTCTACTCTGCTTCTTCATATTCTTGTTTAGATCTTAGTCACTTTTGGACTAAGATCATGTTTTTGGAACATTACATTTTGATTTTATTTACGGGTTGAGGGTCTGCCTAACCTAGAGATGCCCACGGTTCGAAAACCGGCGGTTCCGGTTCGGAACCGCCGGTTCCGGTTTTGGCGGAAGCGGAACCGGAACCGGACCGTGAGGCTATTTCACGGTTCCGGTTCTGGTTCGGAACCGCCGGTTTTCCGGCGGTTTTTGGCGGTTCCTGTTTTTGAACCGGCGGTTTCGCCGGTTCAATTATTTTTTTTTTTTTTTTTTTTTTAAATTTGAAATTTTGGCTTTATACAACAAATCGGAACAAGACAATGCATAATTCAGCACAAATAAGACGAATAAGGAGAAAATGAAATAAATTTTATTTTATTGATTTTGAGTTGTAACGGACAACGATACATTACAATTTACAATACATAAGTATACAATACAACAACATACAACAATGTAATATAATTTACAAGTGTCGTCGGGCGTCGGCTCGTCGCCTCGTCGGACTCGGAAGGTAAATTTAAAAAAAAATGAAATGGGGGGGAAAAAGGAAAAATTGAAAAGGGCTTGAGATCAACTTAAACTTTCAAAGTTAAACTTTTCAAATTTAAGTTGAGTTGCCTACGTATCCACAATTTTATTGAGGAATCAAAGCCCACGTAGTTCTCTTACCTAGGGATCAACCCTTTTTTCTTGCAAAATGTTGCCCATTTTCTAAGCAAACACATATCAACACGCTATATACACATTGCTGCATTTCTAATAGGGGCAATTTGATCTTCCAAAGCAATCAATGCATCTCGAACACACATAGTCAGAATATTATTCAAGCATCTAGCATGGAAAAAATTAGTACTAATAGATAGTTTGTTCTGATTTTTTCCATGCTAGATGCTTGAATAATGTTCTGACTATGTGTGTTCGAGATGCATTGATTGCTTTGGAAGATCAAATTGCCCCTATTAGAAATGCAGCAATGTGTATATAGCGTGCTGATATGTGTTTGCTTAGAAAATGGGCAACATTTTGCAAGAAAAAAAGGTTGATTCCAAGGTAAGATTTCATAGATCATTCAGGATGCGGCTAAGTTGTACTTGAAGATCATTAAAATATATTCCGCATTTGATATTTATCAAATGGGGAATATATTTAATGATCTTCAGTACAACATAGCCGCATCCTGAATGATCTATGAAATAGGGGGGAAAAAAAAAAATTGAAAAGGGCTTGAGCTCAACTTAAACTTTCGAAGTTAAACTTTCAAATTAAGTTGAGGGTGCCTACGTATCCACAATTTTATTGAGGAATCAAAGCCCACGTAGTTCTCTTACCTTGCTTACCTTTTTGGTCGGCAGTGCTCGCCGTTCACCGCCCCCGTCGACTCATTGCTAATGTTGAGTGCTATCGCTTCTGACCTCGTCATCGCCATCGGAAGAAAATTCTTCACCATCACTCTCTACACGGAAGTCGAAATCCGGCTCTTGTGCTCTCATGTCCGCCTTTGCCCAATCGTCAAGTAACATAGTGGCTTCCATGTTCTTGGCGGAGAGATTGCTCCTTTTGTCGTCTAGGACACAACCGCCGACACTAAAAGCTTGTTCAACGGCGACGGTGGAAGCGGGAACGGCGAATATCTCCTTAGCCATGATGGAGAGTATCGGAAACTCTTTGTCATGTGTTCCCCACCAATTAAGGACGTCAATTTGTTGAGTAGGAGGACCTGCATCTTGAAAAATAGAGCGCGATTCCAAATATATATCTAATTCACTAGTCGCTCTAGTCCTATTGGTTGTAGTACCGTATAGATCTTGCAATTGTGATACTACGTCGGGATCGATCATGACATTGGAAAAATCCCCTCCACCAAAATCAAATGTAGAAGGACTAGGAGGAGCACGTACCTGGTGAGCGGTGTTATACCGCATTTCATATTCCGCGTAGAGAGAACGAAGTGCACTATCTAACCTATGTTTGATTCATCAACATCCGGAATACTTAGTTCGAAGCATTCTCCTCTTGTCAAGCCCATTTCGCGGAGTTGAGAAAAATCCAAAGCGTGCAAACAACCATAGTACATGTCTAAAATTTATAAACACCATGCAACTTCCACTTTGGATCCAAGCATTTTGCAATCAAAAACACATTTGGAATACGTGAAAAATATTTAACCATTTTTCAACCATGTAAAACAAAATAGCCTTCAACTCAATGAATTGAGTATTTTTCACACAAGTTTTAAAACCAATTGCCACATACATGCAATGCTCCAAAACGCGCACAGAAGTAGGATAATAAACACCGGATAACTCAACAGTGGCATTTTTGAAAGCGCGGAATAATCGAAATAAATCCATGTTGTGGTCCCAACAAGCGGGTATCAAAATCAAATCAGAAGGAACATGAGGACAACTTCTAAAAAAATCACATAAATACTCAATGTGGTTCAAAGTCGACTCCAACATATCATATGTCGAGTTCCACCGAGTTGAAACATCCAAACGAAAGTTGGTGTACCTGCATTGCTTACCATGACAATATCTCTTCCAAGCTCTACCAATAGGAGCTTTGTTATGAATCAACTTCAACAGCAGTTCTAATAGGATCAACATACTTTTGCCACAAATCGATGGCATCTTGAACACACAAATTCAAAATATGGGCAATACATCGCACATGGAAATATTTACCATCAATAACAGGAGAACATGCACTGATTAAATCATCTATGCTAGCAGTGTTAGCGCTAGCATTGTCAAAACCAATAGAAAAAATTTTATTGATCAATTGAAATTCATTCAAAACTTGAATGATCAATTGAGCAATTGCTTGTGCAGTGTGTGGTGCGGGAAATTCCCGAAATGCAATCAAACGTTTGTTTAAAGGTCCCAACTGTGATCAACGAAATGCACCGTGATGCCCATATACGAATTTTACAAACACAATCAGTCCACACATCAGAACAAATAGAAACTTTATGCCCTAAGTTAATAATAAACGTACCTAATTGCGCCTTCTTTTCCATGCATTGTCGAACAACGGCTCGCGTCATTGAAGTTCGACTCAATTTTCTTGCAGCGGCATTATATACTTGCCGCATACTCGACTCAAAAGCATCGTTATCAAAAGCATTGAATGGAAAATGTTTCATAACGGCAATCTAGACATCACATTAAGAGCATTTTTGTGATCATATTTCAAAAGAGTATTGCTACACATACCTGATGTTTGGGATGAACCCGTCGTCCCACTTCCGACTCCATGTTGAAAGTTGAGTTGAGTTTGGGTTGGAGCGATACCAAACTCGACCGGATGCGCTTTCTCCAGGTGACGGGTAAATGTACCGTACCCTCCACCCTTTCGGAATGTGTATACATTTTCGCAATAGTTGCAATACACATTATAAGTGTTTGGATCGTTACTATCTTGTACCCTCTTGAAATGTTTCACGAAGATGTTTGAGGTTAAAGACCTTTCAGCTGGTCTAGGAGGTTGAGGAGGTTGTCCACGTCCACGACCACGACCACGCCGACTCCTTGGTGGTGGTGGGGGTGGCATTTCTTGAACCTCTTCTACCTCCTCCCCCTCCTCGTCGTCGTCATCATCATCATCATCATCGTCTTCATCAACATTCACGGGGGTTGGACTTTGTTGGGAATAGGCACCGCGACCGGGAGCACCACTACCGGTACCAACATAAGCATCGCCTTGGTATTGAGAGCGAGAGAGAGCAATAGCATGTGCCACATCTTGCTCTTCTCGAGCCTACAAAATAATATTTGTATTGTAAATACAAAATAAAATTATGAACAATAATGAAATGTAATTCAAAATTAATGAAAATTAGTAGATAATAAATATTAACCTGCCACTCATCCATGTTCATTTGAGAAATTTCATCAATAACGGATCTCCGAGATGGCCTCTTGGCCTTTCCCTTTCCCTTATCAACACGACCTTCTCGGGATGAAGACATATTGGAATGGTATGTAGAAATGTAGAAATATGGAATAATATATTTTTTTTTGTTTTAGTAATTGAGAAAGAAAGACAACTTATAGAACTACGGGAACAAGTATAACTGTATAAGTGTATAACAATGCGTAATAAGAGTAGCAATTGCGTAATTAAATGGAAGCACAATAGCACAAATGAGAAATTGGAGACAAAGAGAGAGAATTGAGAGATTGAAGAGAGAAACTCTTATTAACACAAGAGTGGGGTGAATGTAAATGAGGATAGAGGGGGGTATTTATAGAAAAAAATGAGGGGGAAAATGGAAGAATTCGAATTTGAAATTTAAAAAAAAAAAAAAAATTTGAATTTTCACAAAACCGGCGGTTTTGGCGGAAAACCGCCGGAACCGGCGGAAACCGCCGGTTTCCGGGCCAAAACCGCCGGTTTCCGAAATAAAACCGCCGGTTCGGTCAACGAACCGTCTGCAAAAGCTGCTCCATTGTCGCCTCGTGCTCCGCGCCGCCTCGAAAGTCACTAAACCGGCGGTTAACCGCCGGTTTTTTTCCGGTTAACCGCCGGTTAACCGCCGAAAAAACCGGCGGTTTTCGACCGTTTTTGAAGATCACCACCGGCCCCCATCCCCCTGCCTCGATTTAAGCGCCGGAACCGGCGGTTCCACGGTTAACCGCCGGTTCCGAACCGTCCCGAACCGCCGGTTCGGTGACGGTTCCGGTTCGAAATATCTTGAACCTGAACCGGACCGCGAACCGAATTGCGCCGGTTCCGGTTCGGGAATATTGCGCCGGTTCCGGTTCCGGTTCCGGAACCGCCGGTTCCGGTTCGGCGGTTAACCGCCGGAACCGGAACCGGTGGGCATGTCTGCCTAAACCCCCGCCCACAAAGGGCGGTTTTTTAAAAAAATGGCGTGTATTACCTTGATTAATTAAATACATTATTCCTTCCAAGAATATATTATTCTTAACACGGAAATTGAGTTTAAATAGGGGATATATATTATTGCACTTTAAATATGGGATGGCTTTTAATTCGAATGCAAGCAAAAGTTGAGAAACCGACTGTAAATGAGTAAAACGAGCGTTAATTTATTACTCTAGACTCTAGACTAACTAGGGGTGTATTCATATCTTTTTTCATTTTTTTCTACTGTCCAATTGAATCTCGGTCCTTAATTTTCAAGATCCGATGGCCGAAAATAATGCCTCATGAATTTAATTTACATGATTAAAAAATCGAAAATGGCTTTTTTGGTATACACATTTGAGTTGATTATGGTAAGTTGCTTGATTTTCTCCATAAAAAGATTGCAGCGGTTTTTGTTCTAGAATTACACAAATCTTTCTTCTCTTTCATCGTTTCTTCTCCAAACATTCTCAAGACAACCGCTGTTCTACACATTCTCTCTAAAATTTCCTCGTTTTTTTTCTCGTACAAAATCGCTTTAATTGGAGCAGTCATGCATCCTTTTCTTTTTCTTCAACAATGGAAGAAGGTAATTTAATTTGTTCCTATGTTGATTATTAAACTGATTTGTTCACTTAAAAACCGATTTGGTGGAGTAATCGTTCATTGCAATAAGGTTTTCTGAGCCTTTTTTTGGAGCAAATTACAAATAAACTCCTATACTATAGATAGGAGGAAATTACAACTGATCTCAAGAGGGCTCGAACTCGGCACCTCATGCAATAATATCTAAGCTCCTTGCTGCTAGGACAAAGGCTCTGGACTTCTGAGCCTTTTTGTTTATATGTGTTATACAATTTCAGGGTTTAGTTTAAGATTTGCTGTGTTTGATTGTTCGGCGCACGTTTCATGTATTCCCCAAGGGTTTAGCAATCCTTGGGGCTAGGGTCTAGTATGTAGTAAGTAACACAATCGTCGCCAAAGTCCACGAATTTCAGGCATTCCGTTATGGTTTAGATATCATTTCGACTAGGGAGTAGTTTTAACTGATAAACATAATGTACAAATATTACTGGGTAATGGATGTTATTGACTCTATAATGGACGATGTGTGAACTGCAATGTATATGTTTTATGATCCGTTTAGTTTGGTTGTGTTACACAATTTCTTGAGTAATATAAGATTGGCAGTTTTTGATTATTTATCGCACGTTTCATTTATTCCCCAAGGGTTTAGCAATCCTTGGGGCTAGGGTGTAGTACGTAGTAAGTAACACAACCATCGCCAAAGTGAATGAGTTTCAGTCATTACTCTAGGGTTTAGATATCATCTCGGCTAGGGAGTAGTTTTAACTGATAAACATAATGTACATATATTACTGTGTAATGGTTTTTATTGACTCTTTAATGGATGTTTTCTGATTTGTAATGTATATCTTTGTTGAGCCGTTTTTTTGTGATTTTATACAGTGGTGGTTGTACCTGAATGTTCTCCAGAATTGAAGCCCGTCGTTGGTCAGAAGTTCCAATCACTAGATTTTGCTTGTATATGCCTGCGTTGTTGGTTTTGATATGCGCAAACAAGGAATGAGGAAGACGGACGGTGTTACCACTTGGTATTATGTTGTATGCAATAGGGAAGGCAGCAAAAAGTCAAACGAGGATGACCAATTGAATGCACGCTCTGGTTTTTCTATGAAATGCAGACGGCTATCCAAGCGTTGTGGTTGTAAAGCGAGTATATCGTTCAAGTTCTTCTCCGAAGGAGGACTTCCATGTTATATTATTCAGGAGTTCAACGAAGTTCATAACCATTATATGGTTGAGTCAGAGCATCAGCATTTTATGGCGCTTAATCTAAAGTTGGATGATGTACATTACAAATTCATTCTTGGCTGTTCCAAGGCTAATATAGGCCCCACACTTACCTTTAAGGTATTGAAGGAAATGTTGATGTATTTTATTTTTCGGTTTAGTCTTATTATTCAATTCGTTGTCTTAGTCTTATTAGTCGTACCACTATCAACATTTTATGCATAATAATTTTACATTTTTAATTTGTTAATGTATATTATTATTAATGAGGTTGTACATTATTGTTTACAACCACTTAACTTACTGTACACAATTATTTGAGTATAGTTCATTATTAGACACATTCTGTACATTATACATAATAACATTACATTATTAAATTGTTAACGTACATTATTATTCATGAAGTTGTTCATTATTGTTCACAAGGACTTAACTTACTGTACATTATTATTCCAGTATAGTTCATTAATAAGCACATTCTATACATTATTCGGTTAATTACATCCATTATACAATTTCTATTCATTTTGTTGTACATTAATATTAAAATCCAGTTAACTTGTTCTACATTATTTTCTTCTTTTTTTTACATTATTAAGCAGTAACGTGACATTATTCGGTACTTTACATCCATTATATGTTTTGTGTTAATGACATCATACACTAGTACCAAAATATGATTCTGTTTGCAAGAAGTTCAGCACACTAGATATTGTTCAAAACAGACCAAGCCACAAGTCGGCTATTTTCCCTTCCAACACGAGTTATCAAAAACATCATCCGCCACAAGTCAGCTATGTATCCCGGAATCTCCTTTATGTTGAAATGGAGGATAGCTCCGAAACCCAGTTCATGAATGGCTTCCTTCTGCCGTGGAGTTAGGATTTTTAAACAGTTCAGGAACTCGGTTGGGGTCCGTCGACAGTAGAGATGGCCGACTTTCTTCCTCCTCGGCTTCCTTTTCTCTGCGTCTTCATGAGAGGTACTCGTCTCGGCCCTTTGCTCAGCCAATCTCTCCCTGAACTTTTGCGCAATCGCAATTAGAAGAACATCATCCACCGCTTCGTCAATGTCCAACCTAGGCTGCTTCGCTGCTGTCCAAAAATCAATAATGTATCGCATTAATATTGTATAATGCACACTACTAAGAAGCAAATAATGCACGAATGAATATAACATTATCTCAACCATTGACCTTTTACAAAACCGATTGATGTAATTTAAAACAAAAAACATAATGTACACCACTCCCTACAATAATGTACAAATGACAGCAAATAATGCACAAATGAATATAACATTCACTCAATTACAGGCATTTTATGAAACCGATTGATGTAACTTTAAACAAAGAACATAATGTACACCACTCCCTAAAATAATGTACAAATACTCCAAGAATTCAAAAGGCAAATGCAAGAGATTGCTCACCTGCAGTCTGGGTGGGTTGGCTTTAGAAAGGTCGGCCTCTTTTCGTCATTCTGGATCTGTGAGACGAACCAAAAATCAAAACCGGATAAGATTTTCTCTACCAAATCGCCCAATACACAATTGTAAACTATTAATTACCTAAACTTCAATAATGGACAGAACCCTAGCAAAAATGCACACGATTTCATGCTTTACAGAAAAATCGACAGCATATGTGAAAAAATCGTAAGAGTGTGTCGATAACTAAAATCAACCAATACACACATCTAAAGCAACAATGAACTAAAAGGGGTGAATAATGAAGAGAAACCTACAACAAATGAACAAGCTGTTATAATTTACCAATCAAATCGACCAAATGTTTGCCAAAATAGTGATCGCGTTTAGTAGAAAACTCTGAATCGTCGACTTTATGGTATTTTTAAGGCTAAAATCGACTCCGGGACTGCTCTATTACCGAAAATCGAAACTTTGGAACCCTACCTTGTTGTCGATTGCAAATCTTCCACCGATTAAAACGTTGCTACGTCGAACGAATGGCGTTAATCCGGCAGAAATCGCTTTTCAAGTGAAGTTTCTCCGATTTTGCAGCGGCTAGGGTTTAGAAATGAGAGAGAAAGGGTTTTGATTGTGGGTTAAGGGATGAGAGAGGTATCGTGAGAGAGAGAGAGAGAGAGAGAAAGAGTGATTGGATGGAAGGTCAATCTGTTTCAATGAATATCCCGCTGAATTATCGCGCCTTCCGTTTTGAAACGTGTGGAATCCCCTGTTTGTTTACAGTTATACCCTTATAATGTACAAAATTGAACTAATAATGCAACACGAGATCACATATCTCCTCTTAATCTAGCCCGTCCATTCCATCAATCTAATGGTTGATATTAAGTAGGAACTTAACACTAAGGAGGCAATAGGACCTTAATGCTCCCCAAACAAAGTATATACAAATAATTAAGATGTCAATCAACCACATATAAAAGCATGAACAAGAGAGATAGAAAGGAAAGTAATTAAACTATTGTTAAGGGAAAATGAGTCTCACTTCAATAGAAATCACTTCAATAGAAAGAAAAGAGTTTTCAAAATGTGAAAGTGCTAATTCTTGTAGAACACGTTAAAAAGGAAATAATATATACTTTTATGGGACAGAGGAATATTAGTATTTCACCTACGCCGGTGATTTTATACTTCCTCTGTTTTACTTTAGAGAATGTTAGTTTTGAAAAATATATTTAATGAATTAAATGAAGGGAAAATCATATAAGAACAATAATAATAAAGACAGATAGAGAGACGATAGAAAATAAAGTGCGAAAAAAATAAATTAAGAGAAATTAAGTATAATATTTTCTGAAAAAAATAACTCAATTATAATATGACAAAAAAATACTTCTATAATAACCCAACTACACATGGAGTTATATATAATCAGGCCATGCAAAGTAGTGTTGCCCACGGT
Source organism: Salvia splendens (assembly GCF_004379255.2). Taxonomy (NCBI): domain Eukaryota; kingdom Viridiplantae; phylum Streptophyta; class Magnoliopsida; order Lamiales; family Lamiaceae; genus Salvia; species Salvia splendens. The sequence goes on from NC_056045.1 coordinate 21,472,302, forward strand.
TCCAAAACCGGCGGTTTGGAACCGGAACCGCCGGTTCCGGTTTATAGGAATTCGGAATCGGAACCGGAACCGGACCGTGAGGCTATTTCACTGTTCCGGTTCCGGTTCGAAAAACGGCGGTTCCGGTTCCGGTTTGGAACCGCCGATTTTCAGACGGTTTACACGGATCTGGTTCGAAAACCGGCGGTTTCACGGTTCGTTTTTTTTTTTCTATGTAATTTGAAATTTGGACTTATACAATAAATTTGAACAAGACAACAGATAATTTAAATTGAAATAAGAAGAATAAGGTGAAAATGATATCAATTATATTGAATTTGAGTTGTAACGGACAACGATACATTACAATTTACAATACATATACAAGTATACAACATACAACAATGTAATATAATTTACAAATGTCGTCGGAACGTAAATAAAAAAAACATGAAAGGGGGGATAATGGATGAATTTGAATTCAAAATCAAAAAATAAAAAATGAATTTCGGAAAACCGGCGGTTTTGGCGAAAACCGTCGGAACCGCCGGTTCGATCAACAAACCGTCTGCCTCGTGTTCCGCACCGAAACCGAAAACCGCCGATTTCCGGTCCAAAAACCACTGGTTTCCGGAACCAGTGGGCATCTCTAATGCAAAGCATGCGCTTATGACACCGTATCAATTACTATTAGGAAATGTCGAATCAAACCATTTGCCCTTATTTCATCAAAAGAAGCGCACTAAACAAGTCCGAACTAATTGAATATTTGTATAAAAAATTCCTCAAAAAATATTTCTTCTTAGAACGCAGTGATTTGACCCATAAGCGAGACCAAGTATGTTGCCGGCAGAAGCCCATATTTGTTCTAAAGAATCTCCTAATTGTTCCAAAGCAAATAGCAAGATTCTTTAACCCGAAAGAATTCAGTGGATTCAGCTCAGGAAAATCATATTTTGAGCAAGCAAGCAAAGAAATGGATTTTCAGCACGACAGAACAAATATTATAGAGAGGAAAATCTTAAAAAATGATCAAATATTATCAAAGCATAAAGTAAAGTAAAGTGAAGTGAGCTGAGATCAGGGGTCGACACACCAGATATGTTGATAGATAACTGAACTGTCTGAACCAGAATGTTGCAAAATGAGATACTCCGTATTTAACTTCATTTCAATACACTCTACTTTGGGAGTGTTGTATTAAAAGTAGAGCATAAAGTAACAAATTCCTACAACTTCAACCATTCCACACTAGGAAAAAAAAAAGTAAAACATACAAGTACAAACCTAAATAATACAGTGTCTACAATAGCTTAACATGGCCCGACCGATATTTTAGTGAGGCTTGGACCGTGTTTTCATAGGCGCCAAAATATCAAGCTAGATGGGACCATTGATCTATCACCTCGGACCTGCCCGATTTCTCACTCACCCCATCCATTAGACACTTCTAATCTCTATGTTACCCTATTTTGTACACAAAATATCAAAAGCACAAGAGCAGTGCATGTAGAAGGTTGAAACGGTCTGTATTGCCACTTCTTCAAAATCCCTACCCAAAAATCAGCATTTCCTCTTACCACCATGTACCTTAGATTTTAACTGAATTTTCTTCGTCTTCGAGTTCTTCTTGGAGTCAAACATGTCATCATCACCACTGTCATCATCGAGCTTCCCTTTCCGTGATTTTTCAGCCTTCCCGCATATAATGATCCGATTAACATCCTCTCCACGCTCTAGCTCAGTGTTTTCTTGGGGCTTCCATATGAAGATAGACCTGGCTCAACCGAACCGTATTGCAGTGTAATCAGCCAAACAAAACAAATGATACTAGACAGAAAAGAACTGTAGCAAAGATGAGCTGATATACAAACCTGGAACTACCAGATGCCAGGACATCATCGCGTGGATGTAGCTTATTTACAGGAGTGATTGTCATTATATTTGGATCTATCACCTCCGCGACTAACTGACCATTAGTGATGTCAATAAAATCTATGGGATGTAAGGCTACTCCATTATAGTTTTCACTTATGTAACGCCCAACAACAACGAGGGACTCTGATATATCCTGTGTAAACGAACAGTTTTCGTATTTGATTATAAATTTGGCAACACGATAGTCAGTCATGGAGTACTTAGACTATCAAGCTGTAGGGAATGTATTTGCTACCTTTGGATCCCATTCAGCTCGAAAAGGAGTCAAATGCCGATTGAAATCCTGACTGTGCACAATCTCTCGGCTTGGAGTGTCCAAATCTCCGAAGATGGAATCCCAAACACGAATCCGATTGTCCTGAGACGTGGTCAGTATTTTGCTACCACTTTGTGGAGAAAAATAGGCTGAATTAACAACACGGTTGTGTTGAAGATTATAAATAGAAGAACCATCTTCAAGTCTTCGAATGTCCCATATACGAGCCTGAGACGGATATAAAATATGTAAGAGTGCACATGAAGATATTAGATATAATGCTACAAAAGATACTGAATGAAGGGCCACAAATGTAGTCATCACTCGTCAAGGAACAGAAACAATCTACTTGTCTGTCACAGAAACACAAGAGTGCATAAAATAACCAAAAGCTATGCGGGAGAAGCTTACGAAGTGATCGTTGCCACAACTTAGAAGGAGATCTGGTTGTAGAGGATGGCAGTGTAAACCAGTAACTTTGCTTTTTTTCTTGTGAATCAGTATAGGCTTTCCTGTCACATTGTTGGAGCGCGCATCAATCCTGCATATGCATTTGAAAGAGTAAAGCCATAGCAATTCACAACTTGCCAAAGAAATCTTGCACATTATCATGCATTATAACGAAATTGTCCACAGCTGGATGACGCGACATACATCAAAATGAGAAGTTTGCAGATAAAGCTAAATCACATCAAATAACAAGTAACTAAAAAATAAGAAAAATATTTTACGACCATATGAAGTACAGTGTTCCTTGAAGGCAATCAACATATTAATGGATCTTTTTCAAATATTCACCATAAGAATGAAACTATGTGAGAATGTTGCACTACAAGTGATGCAGGTAACATTGACAGTGGGTTAGCACATCTTTTCTCCTCTTTTTTAGCCTACAATTTCACGAAACACATGTGCAAAGAGCTCAATAAAACAGGAAATACTCACATATAAAGAAGCCCAAAATTATCTGCAGCAAGCAAAATTCCTTTCTCAGAGTTCAGATCCAGACCATAGAGCATCTTCCAACTGCTATGCCCCTAAAGGAAAACAGAAACAACTACTTTAATTAGATCCAAATGCATGTCATGTACAAAATGCAGTAACCACTAACCAAAGAACTAAACCTCATGAATGAATACAGCTAAGAGCAAGACAAGAATGGTCATTTTTAGTTACTTTTTTTACATTTCTATATAAACATTTTAGCTGTTGGACTGCACTTTTCTCTGTTTAATATTTAAAAGCCCCCAGAGCAACCAAAAATGCCTTCAGTCGAGATAGAAGAGAAGTTGAATATGACGTTAGTAAGCAGTCTTCATACCCATTTTAAATGGCACAGATGCGGACAACAGATGTGGTAATATCTAGGATTAAATGAATGCAGGCGAACTAGTAAGACCATGAGTAAGATGACAAGTTATATACAAGATAAATTAAGAGGTTAACTCCAGATACTAGATACCATTTGTATTTGTTTTAACAGGTGATGAGGAGATACCTGCCACCCAGCAGGATTGAGGTCGACCAATGATGATGAAATTCCAGTTTCTAAATCAGTGCTGCTGACAGTTCCATCTGAAGAGGCACCATAGACGGTTCCATCATTTAATGGATTATACCTGTAGAATGTGATAGCCAAACATCCAGATTCCAGAGTCAAGATACAGTTCATGCACGAATGTAATCAGTCAATCACGAAAATCAAATGAAACCAGCAGAACTCACTTCATGTTGTTCAATATGCAGCTATGTATGTTTCCATATACTATCTTCTCGTGCACTTTCTCATAATCCCAAACTCCAAGCTGTCCTTTCTATACCATAACCATAGAAAAGGAGAACCATAGTACTCAGTTATTCATTATATGAACACAAAACTGAGAGCTATGCGCTTAAGAGAATGCAGGGCTAACCTTGTCCCCAGAAATAAGAATGTTGTTCTTTGTTGGGTGGAACTCCAAACAAGTAACACGTCTGCTGTGATATCTAATTACTGCACAGTCAACTTTATTCGGAATCACAAATGCTGGCTTCATCTGTTAAGAGCAAAGCATTAAACCATATTTCATAACATTCAAGCCGAAAATTGTCATGTTAAACAAACCTTCATGATGAACATCCTTGTACACTCAATACTCAAAAGTCAAACCAAAATAGAACTGACTTTCAACCTCAAGATATTGATAAGAAAACATCTAAAAACGAATGATCAACAAAGAATCCATACAAAAGTCCTTACATATAAAGCGGAAGGAGAAATATGGGCACAATTTCAAATGACAGAACCTCAAATACACAACAGAAGAGCATGCCAAGAGACATTACCTTAGGCACATGACACTTAAGTTGGCGGTCGAAAAGATACTTCAACGAATTATGAGAGTTCTTCAAGGGTGCAGGAAAAACCCCAAACTCAGTAGCCACTTTGTGCGGGCAAGTCATCGTGGTATGCCCTTCAATTAAAAAATCAATGAGGAAAATGCCCCTATTTTAGCTCATGGCACCGCGGAGAAGCGATCATCAATCAATCAATCTCATATAAGATAACTAACCAGTTCACATACCAACAACACATTTCAAACAACACATCCTATGAAATAACAACACAATTCCAACATGAAATACCAGGCAGTTTGCAAAGAAAACATGGCTTCATAGGGCAGTCAATGTAGGTGGCGCCACGAAACCCTGCTTCATGACCTGACTGCTTACACACCTAAGCAACATTACAACAAACAATATGTCATTATTTCACTACCCATAAAAAAAAATACACAGGCACACGTTGTATACGTTCAAAATCGTCATAATCTGACGTATATAAAGCACACTGCTAGTAGAAAAATTACTGAAATTGAAGCAAAAAAAAAAATAAAAACTAGCAATAGCTATTTACTTTGCAAACTCTCTTGAGGCTGATAGTGATAGGCTCTCTTTTCCTCTTCGTCGACGTCGACGCCTCATCCTTTTCCTCCGCTTGCTCTTCGTCCGACGCCTCTCCGGCGAGTTTCTGGACTTCATCATCAAAATCTTCTTCTTCTTCTGAACTTTCTTCGGTGTCGGAGTCTCTCTCAATCACGATTTTGGGGAACGAGGGGACCCTCCTCGTCTGCGGCGCCATTTCCAAAACTCGGCAGTGAAATTACAGAAAAATTAAAGAAGAAATAAAAGGGTAATGAATTTGTTACTGTATAATTAACCGACTTTGGAGACGAAAGGCCCTTTGGAGCTTTGGTGTTGTAGTTACCCATATACCCCTGGATTAATATCATTGACATTTTATTTTAAATAAGCGATGCTTATATAACAAAATGCTACAGAAATAACAAGTCTCTTTTTTATCGTTCAAAATACTCGGTGTGTATAGTCGAGGGTACTATTGGCATTTGATTATGTGATATGGCGGGACACTACGTGGCAGTTTCTTAACCGACCGCCGGTCGTTCTCACCCTCCCCCACCTAAAAATAAAAACCATGAAGCGATGCCGTTTTATTTGCTTCACATCTTTTTAACTGTTTTTTCATGTAATTTTTATATTAGTTGATCATGTCTGAAATGCATGTTAATGTTATACTTCAATTCAACATTTGCGAATAAAAGATTTTCTACTACCTATAGTTTCTATATTTTCGGTGGTATGAAACTATAACAATAGTCATTCTCCAAGTATAATTTTTAGAAACTTAACAAATACCTACAATTTTTTTTATTTTTTATGGTTAAATGAACATAAATTTAAAGGTCGCGCCACGGCAGGATTCAAACCTGAGACCTTTGGCCTCATGCATATTAACCTCTCTATCGCTTGGCCAACTCAAACACACTACAATGGCCGAGTTGTTAAGTTAGGAGATACATAAACTACTACTTCCTCCGTTCCCAAAGAATATGTATGCACTTTGGGGTCGGCCCGGATTTTAATGTAAAATTGATAAGGAAGAAGAGAGGTAGAGAGAAAAAGTAAATAAAGTATTGTTAGTGGAGAATGAGTCCCACCTCAGCTTAGAGAGAAGACTTTCTAAATTAGAAAATGCATTATTCTTTGTGGGACGGACTAAAAAGGAAAAAATGCATATTCTTGAGGGACGGATGAAGTATAGTATAAACAAGCAATCACACACACTACCATTGGCCCAGTTGTTAAGTTAGGGAGTACATAAATACTAGCAATATAAACTCATGGGAGTACATCCTAAATTAACCATACACAATCAAGGATACATGAACATCTCCATTCCACTTCATATATTCCTATATCTATCTCTATACACTTAAAAGGAGGAATACTAAATCACTCAGAAGAGATTTCATGTCCCATTTAGGACTGTGGTTCTACAGTTCTACTGGTTAAGGAGGGCCTTCATGGTGAATCGTTGGGCGCCAGCCTTCAGGGCAAGCTCTCCCGGCTTCCAAGAACCTCTTGACTGCATCCTCCACGTACCTGTGGCCGTTCCCAACGTCCATTTCTTTTCCCTATGTCAGGATAGGAGTTGAATCAAGCTCGATTTGGAACTCCGACAGCCTCTCGTCTTCCCTTGCCCCCCTTGGCCTCAGTGCCATCTTCACCTCTGGGAGTTTCTCTGCAAAATGATAAGTGTAAGTTTCAAGATTTAATCCAAACCATGATAAAAAAAAATGGTGGGCAAGATCAATACAATGTAGATCAGAATCAGATGGAAACTCGATTTTAAGCAGGTGGTCTCGTGTAGATAGCGCAGGCCGGTTTCCATAACATGGTTACACGTAAAACCGAGTCAGAATGCAATGCCTCTGCTGAAGCACGGACGCTGCATTCCTTCGTTTCCGTGAAAACCAGATAGTTCAATATGATGGTTTTGCTCAATACCATACATTTGCAGTAGCCAGAAAACTAAACTATATGAATCAATAAGAGTGGAAGCAATACAAGAATCATCATTTTAATTGGTTCATTTTCTTGTTATGGCCTTCTACAATAGATCTAGCCTCTCCAAGAAGCTTCTCTTGATAATAATCGAAGTGAAGTATCACGCGTGTAAAAGTACTTGTCGAAAGTCCCAGCCCACGCATCCCGTTTAGTCAAGAAGTTTGAGTTCAGATTGAAAAGCTTCTTCACAGTAGCAGCTATCGACGAGTGCTCATATTGTGAAGTCAGGGACTCGGCTCATGAATCACTGCAAAATTCACGAGACTACGCCATCAGGCAATGATCCAACGACACTACAACACTTGCAGTCAGTACAACTTATAAACTTAGCTCACAGATTCAACATCATCAAATCAAATCAAATCAAATCAATCATCATCAACAATCAAGACACAGAAGACAAGTCCATACCAGAGCCCTTGTCAATCCAGGGCGAGATCAAGAGCGTAGGCACCCGCACGCCAAGCCTATTGAACTCAGAGTAATACGGGTCGGGTCCAATGATCCCATCCGGATTGGGGACTCCTTCAACCGGCGTCCGTGCTCATCGTAAGTGATCAAAATCGCCATCTCCTCCCACTGCGGGCTCTTCCTCAGCGTCTCATAAACCTCCTTCACAAACCTCTGCCCCTCCGCCACGTCATGCGACGGATGATCGTCGTCGCCGGGAACAGCGACACATCAAAATCTTAAAGATGGTTATCGAGAGATTTGTGAGGGCTATGCATATTGGAGTGTTTGAAGAAGATTGAAGAAGATGATTGGCGTTTTTATTTTTATGTGTTGAATACCACAATCCTTCTCCTTTTTATAGTTAGGAGTACAATGTATTTTAGGAAGTAGATAAATCTATTCTAGGACAATAAGTGCCATATCAATTATGTATCTCTTCCCTCTAATGTCTCCTTTGATTTTGGTAATGTGATCTTGAATGATTCCTCCAATTTCTCCTTTGAGTTTTGGTATGTTTGACACTCTCCCTCAAGTTGAGCAATGGTATCCCCGATGCTTAACTTGCCCAATATCTCTTTGAAGATTTTTGGGTGAACGGCCTTGGTCAATATGTCCGCAAGTTGTTCTTCAGAACGGACAAACGGAAACTCAATAATGCCTCCTTCCAGTTTTTCTTTGATGAAGTGTCAGTCCACTTCTACATGCTTTGTTCTGTCGTGTTGCACCGAATTTTCTGAGATGCTAATGGCAGCCTTGTTATCACAAAACAACTGACTCTTCCGAGTAGGTGGGAAACCAATCTCGGTGAGCAATCTCCTCAGCCACAGGATTTCCATGAGTCCACTTTTCATTCCTCGGAACTCGGCTTCAGCGCTAGAAAGAGCTACAACCTTTTGTTTCTTGCTCCTCCAAGTAACCAAGTTTCCCCCGATGAACGTAAAGTAACCTCCTGTAGATTTCCTATCCACTGGATTGCTTGCCCAATCAGCATCTGTGTAGCCATCAATCTCTAGGTCTTCCCTCTGGCTAGAAATATTCCATAGTCTATAGTACCTTTCAAGTACCGTACGATCCTCAAGGCTGCCTCCAAGTGGTTAGCTTGAGGTTGGTGCATGAACTGGCTCACAATGCCCACTGCATATGCAATGTCTGGTCTCGTATGTGAGAGATAGATGAGCTTTCCAACAAGTCGTTGATATCTTTCCCTGTCTGCTAGTTCCGCTCCTTTCTCTATCTTACAGACCATGGTTTGGAACCTTGGGGTGTCGGCAGGCTTACTCTCGAGGGAGACCTGTTTCCGCTAACAGATCTAAACATACTTTTCTACCTTAGGAATATTCCGTGTCAAGATCTCAACACTTCTATTCCCAAGAAGTATATTAGCTCTCCTAGATCCTTCATCTCAAATTCCTTGAACAGGTTTTTCCTTTAACCTCTAGATTTCTTCTTCCACATCATCTCCAGTGATAATCATGTCATCACATAGATAATCAGACATGTTACCTTGTCGTCTCTCCGTTTGTGTGAAGAGCGTGTTTGATCGGAATGACTTGTTGGAAATCCATGCTTGGTCATAGCCTGACAGAATCTTCCAAACCAGATTCGTGGAGACTGCTTCAATCCGTACAGAGTTTTTCGTAACTAGCACACCTCTCCTTCTCCAAACTCTTCGGAGAAACCAGGTGGGACCTCCATGTATACTTCCTGTTTCTTCCTTGTTCTGTTCAAGCTCTCTCCATGAAGAAAGGCGTTGGTCACGTCAAACTGTTGCAGTGTCCAGTCTTTACACGCTGCTACTGATAGTAGTGTTCGCACGGTTTCCATCTTAGCCACTGGGAGAACGTCTCTTCATAATCCACTCCTATACTTGGTGTTACCCTTTGCCACTAGTCTCGCCTTGTATCTTTTGATTGAACCATATGCTCTTCTCTTTTATGGTGAATATCCATCGACATCCAACTGGCTTCTTTCCTTCTGGTAGTGCACATTTCTCCTGTGCCATTTTTCATCATCAGGCATCTATCTCTTCTTCATGGCTCTCTCCAGTGCTTATGTCTGTTGGCCTCTTCAAAGGACTGAGGGATGTCTTCTTCCTCATACAAAGCAGCTTCGAATGCCTTGGCCATTTCTGAAAGGTACCTGTGAGCAATATTGGATACTGCATATTTGGCCTTTCTTCCTTTCCCGTCTGGTGAGTACCGTCGTGGAGGAACCCCTCTTGTTCTTCTTGGGGGCAACTCGTATGTGCCTCCACTTTCTCCACTACACTCCACATTCTTCGTTATTGCCCCTATCAGATTAGTGCCTTCCAAGGGCGTATTATCAAAATCTGAAAACTGTTTACCTCAGGAATCGAAGACGGGGCTGACAGTTGGGTCATTTGCCACTTTGGTCTTCGTTCTGTACTACTGGACTCGACGGCCCGGCGGTGTTGTAACCTTCTCAGGTGGACAACGTCTGTGACAGGGCTTGGCTATGACTCTCCCCCCTGTCTGAGGTTCCCCTGGATGTGGTTCTCTCCCCTAAATGGTAGTCTTCAATATCTGGTAGCCAATCTAGGTGGTCATCTTTTGGACTATTGTCTGATGTCTCCCCCCTGACTACTGGATTGGTCGTAGAAATACTCTCTTCCACAAAATCACACATTCATGGAGGTGTGGATCCTATGGTTTTCGGGTCATAGCAGCGTTATCCTTTTTGTTTTTTCCATAACCAAGGAAGACACATTTGAGGGCACAGGGATCAAATTTGGTACGTTCATGTTTTGGAATGTGGACAAAAACAGAGCATTCCAAATACTCTTGGTTTCAAGGGATAGAGATGATGGGATTTCGAAGTGCTGAGAAAAAGGGTGTCTAAGGGAGTCTTAAAGCCAAGAATGCCGGTGGGTAGTCGATTTATGAGGTAAACGGCAGTAGATATAGCTTCTGGCCAGACAGACTTGGGTATTTTGGATTCAATGAGGAGAGCTCGGGTTATTTCGAGGATATATCGGTTTTTTTTTTTTCTTTCGACTACCCCTTTTATTCTGGATTGTATGCACACGAGGTTTGGTGGATTAGGCCATTTTTTCCTAAAAAAAAAACTCTTGCATTTTGTGGTTTGACAAATTCCCCCCCTCCCCCCGTTGTGGTGATCTAAGGGCCGGATGGTTAGTTTGTATTGAGTTTGAATAAGGTTATAGAATCTACGAACTTATCAAACACATCATGCTTATTTTTCATAAAATAGATCCAGGTCATGCGGGAATATGTCATCAATAAAAGCACAAAGTATCGAAAACCCTGTCCCCTCAGTGATAGGAGCAGGACCCCAAACATCAGAGTGTTAAAGCAAAAGGAGTTTTGACTCTCGTATTGTTTATCTGAAAGAATGACTATGAGTTTTGGCTAAAACACAAGTAACACAATGAAAAGAGTTCAAAGATTTAGCTAATATAGGAAAAAGAAGGCGAAAATTATCCTAAGGATGGGTGCCCTAACCGACGATGCCAAAGCCAAGCCTGTCTGTCTGTCGGTCCGGGAGTCAGCATCATTGCAGCACACTCTGTTGGGCTATCTCATCCACGTAGTACAGTCCGCTTCGCTCAGTGCCACGCCCAACTATCGTCCCCGTCTTGATATCCTGCAACATACAAAATCAAGGTTGCATTAGCAATTTACAGTTCAGTTCCTTAGTCACGTGACTAATGGACAACAACTTATGAGATAACGACGGAACAAATAGGCAATTAGAGAGGCAGAGAGTGGGTGAGATGTGTATAGTAGTGCCCGCCCCCTAACTCGTGCCAGGTCCCCGCTGGCAGTTTGGACATGTGTTTTTTTTGAGGTGGTAATGGATACAAAGTCTGAGGCTTCGAATGAAATTGTGTCGGT